>NW_010129816.1:0-59155 GCF_000699245.1 Pterocles gutturalis | reverse complement strand
CCCTGATAAAGAGTGCCTCCCCATCTCTCCTGTAGGCCCCCTTCAGGTACTGGAAGGCTCCTATTAGGTCTCCTCGGAGCCTTCTCTTCTCCAGGCTGAACAACCCCAACTCTTTCAGCGTGTCCTCACAGGGGAGGTTCTCCAGCTGTATGACCAATTTTGTGGCTCTCCTCTGGACTCTCTCCAACAGGTCCATGTCTTTTTTATGTTGGGAGCCCCACAGCCAAACACAGTACTCCAGGTGGGGTCTCACCAGAGCAGAGTAGAGGGGGAGAATCACCTCCTTTATGCTGCTGCTAATGCTTCTTTTGATGCAGCCCAGGACACGATTGGCTTTCTGGGCTGCAAGTGCACACTGCCGGCTCATGTTGAGCTTCTCATCCACCAATACCCCCAAGTCCTTCTTCTCAGGGCTGCTCTCTATCCACTCTCCGCCCAGCCTGTATTTGTGCTTGGGATTGCCTCGACCCACGTGCGGGACCTTGCATGAGCTACCTCTCAATGAGACGTCCCCACCCCTTGTTTCATTTATGTTAAGCATTTGCAATGAGGAGGTCCAGCCCTTCAGCAGCTGCTAAGACGCACTGATCAGAGAAACCGGCAGTCAAGAGTGTGACTGTCATGGGGTTACCCTCACTGTCATAGAAACAACAGGGAATCAGAAAACTGCTCTTAAATGATCCTCGCCTACTCCTACTAGTTATATCAAGTTGTATCTTGTTAATTTTCAGCGAGAAGTTGTTTTGCTTTTTTCTCCCAGCAAAAGTAAAGAAAAACTGCACAGATGCCTATATTTCACTGAAAACACACTGCGTATGGATACTGTGTAGTATATGCTTCGGTATTTACACAGCGATGGCTTTCAATAAGTCATTGTAAGCATGTATTATGCAAAACTAGATAAAGAGCAAATAGGAACGTAATTTTTTGAGAAAACTTAAAATTAACAAAAAATCTAACCATTATCCCCGCTGAATTAAGTTATAACTAGCCAGGGATCTCTCTGTATACGGTAATACTTGATTAGAGGTTCAAGTCCTTTCTTACATATAATCGATTTCTTGTTCCTTACAATCTCACACACTAAATTTTCTCCCCAAAGCCATTAAATCATATCCACATTTAAATATTTCGTGACAAAAGGTTCCAATTTGTACTACTTCTTTCAGCTCACAACTGATTAAGCCAAGCCTCCTATAACAAATGTGTACAAGTAAGTCACTGAGTATAGAGATACCACTGCATGTTTACAGCCCTAACCCAGGCAGTAGACAAGTTTAAGTCCAACCCGTACAGCACACAGTGATGTTCCTCCTTCTTTGCCCATACAGCCTTATTTTTATTTTTATTTTTATTTTTATTTTTATTTTATATGTGTGGGTAGGTCTCTCACTATTTCAGACGGAGAAAATCTTTTAATCTCTAAATCATATTTAATGAACCTCCAAGGATACAAGATATAACCTTGACTCTTTTTCTAAGAACAGAAGTAAGCCCTATATCTAAACACACACTCGAGTCTAGTATAGATACAAATTCCCATAAACACATGCTACATCAGATCTATAAAGTAATGTCATGGTTAACCACCCTGAACCTGCCTCCTCATTTTTGCTGACCGTATGTTAGGAGGAGATGTGTCACAATATGTTAAGATACATCTTGTCTTAAACTTCTGGGTCAAATAGAACAAGTGACGGGTGTCAAGATGATTATCTTGGATGATATAAACAAGCTACAACAGAAAATGGACACAAAGATCAGCCTAGTTTTTAGGAGCTTAATTGGGGAGGATTGTGAAGATGAGTCTTCATTCTCTGAGTGCCTTTAGGTTTTACAAATTTCAAGATTTCGATTCAGCTTTAAAACCCCCTAATTTAAAAAATGCCTATTTTGAAAATACAGTCTACACAAAAGTACACTATAAACATACACCATAAACCTTGAACTTTTGTTCTGAAATCAGTTGTTTCAAATTCTCATTTCATGTGAGAAGCTCCATTGTCTCCTGTGCCTGCATTACAACATTACCTGCAGGTAATTTTATGTCTACACTCACACAGACACATGTATGTACATCCACATAACACACTACAGGATTTTTGCAGGTCTATTTTTATCTTACTAATTGACTTCTTGGCATAGGTAAAATGTATATATACACCTGGCTGAATACACAGCGAGAGATAATTATACAAGAGTTGAGATTAATAAAGGTTAAAAAAAAGTTAAAATTGCTTCTTAAACATGCCTTATGTCTGGGAAGCACTCAAGGATTATGTTTGAGCACTATTGTGATAACTTCTAAGAACCACTCAAAGTTATATAGAAAAACACATTGCTAGCCTTCATACTTTAGTAAGTTTGCATATGCACCATAAACTGCCGTTTTTGACGCATATCAGCTAAGTATCCATGTTACAAAATATTACATAGATACATGTTTGATTAAATAATCAAGCAAGCCTAGTGTTTATCACAAACAGATCTATAAGCCCTTCTTAAAGAGCTACATATTTTCTAGCTAATCTCAAGAACCATTTTGAGTGCAGCTGCAATAGTTGAAAAGCAGACTGAAAGATATTCATTTGGTCATACTATAATTGCAGAGGATGATTTTAATTAGGGTGTAGACAGAAAAAAAAATCAACATTTGTTTCTAATAAAGAAAAGCCTACATGATTTCCATGATTTAGGGTTTGTTGTTTGGCTGAATTTCCCAGGAGCATTTCTTTGCTTCCCAGTTAAATTTCAAGCTGTTACACTATGGGTAGTCCTACTACTCATGGGGTAAAAGTTACCAAAAGTGTGCAGCAGCACAACAACTCACATTAGTACAAATGGGGCAATGTGCAACACCTCTTGCTCATTTTGGCTAATTCCCATTGACCTCAGTAGGACAGAAGTAAGCCCTATAGCTAGTTTTTCATAGAAATGTATGCTCACACATAGAATCACATACTCATTTTCCTGATAGGTGTTTTTACCGTGCTGAATCTAACTTGCCTTTGCTTCTGGAAACATGAAGAAAAGGTGTGCATAGTTGCTTGCCATGATTATACATGTGCAACTGAAATGAGATTTAACAACCCAGCCTGCAAAGAGCTACAGTTAAATTTTTTTCCCCTCCTCTGTCACTTCTCATCCACCTCCCACCAGCCCCCCTTCACCAAGTGAAACCATATGAACGAACTCATGTTTAAGTGTCAGCAGCCCTTTCCTTGAGTTATACTGCTGAAGCAGGAAAAAACACAGTGCAGCACTACCAAGTTTTCAGTCAGTAATGGAAATCTTTATCTTTTGGCTTCACTGCAGCCTCCACTCTGCTAGAAAAATCAAAAGCGATAGATCTTCTTCCCCTCTGATGCGCCCTTTCTCTTATCTGTTGGACTTGTTTTCTTTGCCCCAAAGACACAGGGTATGCATGAGAATACCCGCATGTTAGAGCAGGGGAAGAGAAGAAGTCTGTCTTTTCCCAAAGTATCTCTGAGAATAACACTGGCGGTATGTATTCCCATGAAGAGTAACATGAAGGAGATTTTATTTACTTTTATGCACGCGTATATTTACTTTTCCTAGCAAGTTTGTAATGGTACTTGCTCTGGTTACCTCTTAGTCTCCAGGTCTCTTTCTGCATTCAGCAGCAAAAAGCTTTGTGTTTTGACTGAAAGGACCCCCAGAGACCTTTGCAAACTTTACTGGTATTGTAGACATCATGTCAAATACGGGTGCACTTTAGATGCAGAGTAATTGCACTTTAAATCCAGAGTAATTCCACCGACCACATTGGAAAGTAATTTTGGCATAACTTAGCCCTGAAACACGATGTGGAGCCAAGTCTGTTTGAATATATATCTGGGGCGTACCACCATGGTGGAGCATAGCGGCTGTCTAATGACGCACAGGAGCAGTACTCAACGGTTTCAGAGTGAATTTCTGCTGAAACTGCAGATGGAACATAAGGAGGTGGAATGCAATAACTGCAGCTGAAACCCAGCCAGGACACCACCGTTAACCACCCACGCTCTCACTAAATGGCCTACAGGGTCTTTACTGACCAAAATATGCAGGTCCTCTGTTTTACATCTCATCCCAAAGACGTACACCAGCAGCAGAGACCCCTGCACAAGCAACCTGCTGGAGCGCTGATTCTAGACTAACTTGCAGGGAGTGGTATGAAAATATTGGATCCCCAACACATGACTCCTTTCACGGACTGAGCTTCCTTATAGGGCACCCCAATTGCACAATGCCTTTTCATTTTTCAGGTTCCCCAACCTTAAAATAAATTTTAAAGCATTGCCCTGAAAGACGATGACACTGCCAAGTGCCAATTATAAAGCATCTGTGTGAATGGGGTGTAGCGGAGAGAGTCTCTTACTGTTTTCAGAAAAGAAACACAAATTTGAACTCTCTTCTGCTCTTCATGAATTTTTATTCACCTCTGCAACTCCACTGAAAACTATTAGGATGCAAGGACACTAGTTTTAAATGCTTCTTCTGATTTTTAAAACATATTGTTTGACTTTTGATAAAATATTCACTTTGTTATGGAATGCTCTAGATTATGGACCAGATAAGAATGTATAATTCAGAAGACGATGACTTTTTTTTTTCCTGAATAACACTGCATACAGGATTTTTATTTTTAAAACTATGATAGATCACTGTGGGGTTACAATGTATTTAATCACAGCAGTTCGAGATTCATTTAATCATAGCAACTACATCAAGCCTCTTTATAACTGGGTGCCTGACAATTTTTTTTCACATTTAATCTCTGTCCACACTTGGACGAAAAGAATCTAAGTACAGCCAGATAAGAGCCTAATAGTATTATCTTCTTGCATTTACTAGTTTTAGAGTGGTATAACCCCTATGATGTCAACAAAATTTGCTTTGATTTACAACTGCCATTGTGGTGACAACTATTAAATGAGAAGATCTGTCACTAATTGATAATGGCAGAACTCCTGTTATCATGGATTCATATTGATTTGGCAGATTTAAGAAGATTCAACATAATCTTTCAGCAGTTGTCATTATCTCATTATTTGACATTTATTTTGAAATACTGGTGCCAATTCCCAAGTACTTTTTCCCTCTCCCTCAAGAACTCCATGCATTTTCAAATGCAAACATTTGTTTTCTTCACCATCAGTTCTGGCAGATCCTTTCAAAAGATTTCTTTCCCAAATTAAGAGTTAATGTGAGGTGACCAGATGCTTTATAGTATCTGTTCATGAAAACAATTTTAATGCACATCAAAGGTGAGGCATTTTTTTCTTACATTCATCAAATGGTAGAATACCAAGACTTTATAGAAATTGGGTACTCAAATTCCTCAAACAGTTTTGAAATCCACAACCTTAGACCCCCCATACAGGGGAATATTTGGATACCTTTGCTTCTCTACAACCTACGAGAGTGGAAAATCCATTGAAATGTCTCTGAAGAAGCTTTGCCACTAACTCATGGCAAGTAACAGAGTGTTTGCCCTTAGGCAGACATAGCTCCTAGAGACAATCAAACCACCAAGCAGACAGTGTATGAAGGCAAAAATTTTAGACTGTATGAGGTGCCATGGGGACTTTTCAGGGTAGCTTGTAAACAGAGACACAAACATGGCAAACCACTGAACTCCAGCTATAAATTAACTTTACAACACAATTCTGCATGTAAGTGAGTAGGAAATACCCAGCATGCATATAACCATAGCAACAAATTATTTTCATACTTACTTTCACCAATTTTTGCATATATAGTTGCCCATTTTGGTATGCCATGTAAGAAATCACTTGTGGTTTTACTGTTTGGTGTCAGTGCTGCATAACTAACTGAGAAGTAAAGTTATGTTTTCTATGCTCTGGCAGTCTTTCAGTAAATTCAGTATGCTACTTAAGCCTCTCTTTCCGAGCCTCAGTTTCACCAACACTGAAAGAGCGACACATAATTTTTTATGAGAAACAGTAAACACTCACAAAGAGCACTGAGGAGGTATTGTATTTGCAATACACACAGCCACATGAGACAACCAGGCTCTCTTCTGCCAAGACCTTCCCCAATGCACAATGTGATAATACAAACAAATCATGTCTGACATCCTTGCTTCATCTAACATGAACTGCACCAAAAGCAGGGCAAGACAGCTAACAGTTAAGTCAAATCAGATTATCAGATGGTCCTTTCCTCACTTTAAATCTGAACTGACTAAAACCATAACCCTAACTGCAAAATATAAGCAACAAAAGCTGAGTCTTCCCAGGCTTGTAAGTAAAACTTCCACAGAAGTCAGTAAGAAATTTTCCTAAACAGGGGCATTGTAAGGAATTGAGAAGCTGCCCAAGGACAAAAACACTGGAGTAAAAGTGCCAATAAGTCGTACTCATAAACTGAATTTCATTGCATGCTTGGTATTCTGATCGAACCCAAACTGTGCCTCAATGAGGGGATTCAGCTGTACGATATGCTGGATATATGAATGGCAGCAGAACTGGAAGAATGATTTCCATCTTTAGCATTCGTTAGAGGACCATGCATTATTATTTGCAATATATGCAACACAATCTTAATGAGGCCTTTTTCCTTTGTTTACCTGAAAAATTTACACCAAAAACCTCAGGTGTGTCACAGGTGGCAATGTGACACAAAAGGGAGACAGCAAGGTGCAGAAGTGACACCAAAAGGGCAAAGGTCACTGGAATATAAAAATGCTATGGTACATGAAGTGAGCTATCTGTTTGCACATATTAGAGGCACTGAAATGCAAAACAAAGTGGGGGAAATTATATTACAGTGTACAAAGTAATAATAACTGTGCCTGCATGTCTTAATACCCTCTTGTCCCAGCAGTCCTGACTTTCTAGGCAGCCCACTTCTCCACATTAACAGTAGTCATTTGGAGAGCAGCAAACGTGCCATTAGAAGCACTTTTACAAGTGTATATTCATCCACCAATTAGCTTAATGTGGCCGCTTTCTGCATATTTTCTATCCAGGCTTGCACAAATCTTATTAATATTTCCCCCTAGCGCTTTGACAGATTACCTTGTCATTATGCATCCTGGAGCCTTTTAAACAATATGGGTAAACTACTGTTTGCGAGGTTAATGACAATTATCCCCTAATTACTGCATAAGTCACTCAGTCCACTTTATCTCATAGGCAGGGTTCTGCTCTGTGTATCTGCCATTGTGTCACTGTAAATGAATCTTGTATAGCTATGTTTATCTGTCGTTGCCTTGTAAATTACACTGACAGAAGAATGAACAAATTACTGTGTGTCATCACTTAAATACGGCTTCTGATAAAAAAAAAAGTCCCACAAGCACAGCACTTGAATTTTAGCCTGATCACAATTAGTAAACACATATTGAATGTTTTAGGAGATATATTTAGAAGTGGATGGGACACAGTGTAGTGGAAGAAGGCTCTGAAGTGGTAAGCCTAGGGGCGGTAAAACAGAAGAAATACAGAAAGCTACAGTAGTAGTAATTCGATCATCACCTCCTAAGAACTCTTCTGCTAATTTAACAGTTGATAGATGAGCCAGTGATATTTTCCAAACAATCTCATATTCAGGGCTGTGCCGAATTCCACAATTTCTATTGTTTCTGACCACAGCCACATACATGTTGGTTTTTTTTTTTTTTTTTAAGCTGAGAAGTCCAAACACAAGTTGGAACAGAAGTAGCATCCATAAAACCACAGGCAATGCTGATTTAATGGATGCATTTCAGAACAATATCAAAGAAGATTAATAATTTGGATTGTGTCTGCCCTGACCGGTCCTAATGACTCCAACAGGACTGCTCAGAGCACAAGCCACAGTGGAGTCTGGCAGGCAGCACCTAAGTCAATGTATTGATTAAAAAAAAAACCAAATAAAAAATTAAATTAGCACATTGCCTACTGTTTTCTACAGTGTTTGTACTTTGAGTCACCTCCTTGGTGTAACTGAAGTTTATCAGAGGCAGAGAAAAAAATTCTGAGTTCAATTTACCCTCTGGATTGAGGTAGTTTTACCCCAGGAGAGGAAAGCAGAATTGGCAAATACCAGCTTCCTGGTATACTCCATTTTCTGAAGCAATTTCAAGTTCACAGTTAAGAGTACTCTACTGATAGGTCATCACTGGGACCAGATACGTCCTGCTTTGAGACAGAAAGTGACTTCTTGTTGACCTCGATTCCTTCCTTCACCAAAGACAGCTCAATGACTTCAACAAGAAGCTCGTACATAGTCAGTGCTCAGAGGCAAAATAAGTCTGAAGCAAAATAAGTCTACGGTAAAGAATACTGAAACAACAGCTGCTTTTAAAATAATGCTTCTTCCTATATTGGTTTTGGAGAGTTACTGATTGATAGCCGTAGGAACCACAATCCTTTGCAAACAGTACAACAGAGACAGTGCATTTCCATCTGTCCTGGGAAGATCCCTTCCTGAGTCAGAAAAGGCCTCTTTAGTACTGGTTTTGGATTGCTGGCAGTCACATTACTTTCCAAGAGTCAGTAACAAGTGTGCTTCTTACAGGGACTAAGGCTGCAAGTTTCATTTCCTTAAGCTCAGTGCTGTCACAGCATGTGAACTTCATCTCACCACTGGCTTGAGCAGAAACTGAATCCTCTTGCTCTCCCTCAGACCTGACATTTAACTCTTATAACAAGGGTATTTCCCTGCTTGTCAGGCAAATGGGTGATTCGTGGAGTGAAATGCTCTTTTAGCTATTTAGTTGAAACTGCTGGCTGCACAGCTTGCAGGAAAACCTGTGCATGACAATGGGTCTGTCAACCTGCATCCTACAATGAGGTTATACAGTAACGCATTTTATCAGTTTTGGGGACACACTTTATACATATATATATATATATATGATATATTCACAAATTATGTATACATTGATATGATGTTACATATTTGCATATTTAAAATGTATTTGATTCTGCCTTATATTTTACACACGTCCTCATTCAGGAAGCTTTCCCATTTTATACACATCCTAAAACATGTTCAGCCCCAGCTTCTGACCAATGCAGTACAAAAAAATGTAGTCAGTAGGACAACATGCAAATTAGAGCAGAGTTATGATTGCTGAAGGGTAGCAATATAAGGCTGTTTAAGCTGCTGTACAAGAAAAAAAAGTCAGAATTCTCCAAAACCTGCAATTCAGCAGGTTATACCAACACTGAAAATCTTTTTAACATAGTAAAGTGTAGATTTATCTTATTGGACTATGACAGTATCATATCCAGAAAGAATAGACAGACTGAGATATAACAAAATTACTGATATTAATAACAGTGGTTTGAATGCAACATGGATGAGGACAGCACCTCTGACCATGCTCTCAGTATAGGTTGGAAGAAAAAGCTACAGTGAAATGGTAAGAAAATGTAACAGCCATCACTGCCAAGGATAACTGAAAAGACTGATCGATTTTGAGTAAGCACTGCCTCAAGGGTTTTGGTCCCCCTAGGATTGATCCTTGTGTCTGTCCTGTGTTCAGTCAATGCAACTTTCAGCAGGGTATCCACTGGAGAAATAAAGGGAAGTGCTGCAGTAGCCCTCCACCCTCCCTCTAAGTATGTTATTTTATCTCTGTGCTGAAGGAAAAGTTAAAACCAGTGCGGCTGATGGTGAAGTACTAGGCAACAGATGTTTTAAAATGTTTAAGGGCACAGAACACTGTTATTGCCATGTACAATATTATCTGGAAAAATGTGTTTCTAAATTATTAACCCTTCTCTTTTAATTTGGAGGTTCTTTGGCCTCTGACCTTTGCTAACAGCAGAGAAACTCTGCAAGACAGAGACACGATATACACTCGTCATAGGTAAGGTGGCAGTCCCACCAATGAAGGTAAGGATTAATACCTGTTTGCTACGCAAGCAAGCGTGGGCCCCAAATGCTACATTAACTTTTAAGAGCCGGGAAACAATGCTGGCTGATTGTGGGGAAAACTGTGAGACTGGTTTAATGAAACAATTTTAATGAAAAAACCCTGGCAAAATAACAGAACGAAACTAGGTGACAGCTAAGAAAACAGACAGGAGAAGCACAGTTATTCATGTCAGTTAGGGTCTTCGAAAACATTACATATACTGTGCAACTTCTGCTTTTGCATCTTTTTGGGTTTCATCAGCTTTCCTCAAACAATCTCTAGAGATACCAAGTTACTTGCAGAGAACTCTATTCATTAAAGAATATTATTTACATAGGTATTATTCAGCTCTGTCTGAGATCTTTTACATTTAAATGAAAGTATGTACCTTTGATCTAAAACTGATTCAAAAAACTAAGTGATACTTTGTATGGACATAGATCAGCAGGCAGTAAAGGTTGAGGTAAGCAAGAAAACACTATAAAATTTAAAATGAACATAGTGTTAACAAGAAAGCTCAGTCACAATGCTACTTATGAAAGGAAAATCTGAAGAGGAACATGAACATTTAGAATTATAACAAAACCATTAATTTTGTGTATTAATTATTCATAATTTACAGAGAATTTCACACACTGTGGAGTTTTAGATATCATTTTTAGCTCTCAGCAACAGTACAGGAAGAACAGAAGCACATTTTTCACAAGCAATTCGTGTTAAGGAGGACACTGGAAGATATGATACATATTGAGAGTATGGACTGGACAGAAGAGTAAGCAAGAGGATGCTGGATGGTGCCACCCCTCTCATTCTTCCAGTCAAATGGCCTGGTATGGTATGATGGACATGAACATGTAAGTAACCTTGTTTCATGTGTAAGAAATCTTCATTATTTTCGGTCAGTTTGCAGCTCCAGAGTTACTGTTTGAACTACAGGTGCAAATGACCTCAGTGCTTGGAAATTCAGAGTAACTGAACTATTCTTAGGGTTTAACAAAGGACCTAAAAGATCAAACAGAAACCTCATAAACCACAAACACTTGTCACCTGAAAAGAAAACCAATCTTTTTGCATTTTTAATGCCCTTTTTATCATAATCTCAGAAAAAGAGGTGGAGGTGGGCAACCCCAAGGAAACTAAAGCTTTAATCCTAGACTCAGCAGCCACTTCTTGTGTATTCCGGACAAATCGTAGTCCTTCCTTGTCTTTCGAATGGACATAGGCAACATTTTCCCTTACTTCATGATGTTGTAATGAAAAACACACCACAGATTTCGAAATGCTGAAGTCATTGGAGCCCTACATATATGTAACCTCAAATAAACAGTTTATTGTGAACTTGACCTGCCTTTATGAACAGTCTGTCCTGCAGTAAGGTTTTAGATAACTGAGCTACAGAAGAATTGAAAAGGCAGACTTAGTGCCTATCTAGAGAGTTGCAGTAACATTCACACTCCCTTTTCCAGCGGAAAACAGTAGGACATGGCCAGAAGCATTCATTTCTACGATATTCGGACACTTAAGCTACAATCAGTCGATGAAGGCCTTTTCTAGTCCATCTTCTCAGAGAACGACCTTTATTACACCATGCTGTGATTGTTTCATTCATGCTTATTATGTTCAGAGCTTCCCAAGTGAAACTATTCTCAAATAAAAATACCAATCCCACTTCCCCAAATGGACACCAATAAACTGTCATTAGATTACTTTTAGTGCAGCAAACTCTGAAGGAAATAACAGTGCTCATACTTTCTTTCGATAACTTTACAAGCCACCCTCTTACCCCAGGGGACAGAACACTTAATACAGAAGAGACTCCCTTGAATACAAATATTTGTTGCAAAGCAAATAAAATGAATTATTTTCATAAAAAGAGAGCAGTAAGAATAGCTTGGCAAAATGCAAGCAAAAAGTAACTTTTAATGTTTTTGGCACATCTCCAGCTCTTAGAAATGGCATCCAAAGTTGGTCCAAGTGTGGCTGATAAAGCAGGTTTAGAGCTGCCTTTCAACTTTCACTTTTTAATAATAAAAAATCAATATATGAAGGATTACAAGCCTCTTGGTTTTGATTTTGTATATCAAAAACAAAAGATGACAAGGTTATGGTGGTATATGAAACTCCCCAGGCCACAGCCACGATGATGCAAATATTTTATACCCTATTTCTTTATTGCACTCTATTGAGAGGCTGAAAAAAGTTATTAAAATAAAATGAATTATCCTTTTTACATATATATATCTAACGTGGAAGTGCAATCACGAATTATCCTTTTTACCTATATATATATCTTATGTGGAAGTGCAATCATGAATACGCATTCTAAACCCCAGAAATTCAACAGATTACAGTTCAGACCCTAAAGCAATAATAAATGCCTATTTTAAAATAAAACAAGGAATAGTCTGGAGAGCAACCTGCATGCAAACATAAATGTTCGTATGGGGCCAAATGCCCTGTGAATTACACTATGAAGAAAAGTGAAAGTATCACGGTGTACAAAAGAAAGAACTAAGCAAATCTCTTAGCAATCACAAGACTCTCTCAGCTGTTCCTCAGTAATGACAATGTCTGAAATGAAACTGTTTAAACAGTTTTGTGAAGGAAGTAAGACTCTCATTTCATTGTTCACAGACAAGAGCTTGGATCAATCGTGATAAGATCTTCTATAGACGGAAGGCCATATTCCTACAAACTTGAAAAAGGCAAATGGGAACTGACAACTGAAAGCCAATGTCAATTTTGCCCACACAGGACAGTAAGGTCAGACCTCTAGAGGAATCTGTAAAACTCACAGTAAATGGAGTTATCATTTATAAGTTACTTAAATCATATCTCTATGTCTTCCAGTCCTCTTAGCAAGAAATGATTGCTGCCAAGTCATTAGAAATACAACATTAGTGTTGTTATATGATCAACTCCTGGAATTGTTTTCTACATTTTTTCTTAGGTGAACTACAGAGTAATTCATTCAATTTGGTGGAGCCAAAAAGGCAAGGTTACCTATAACACCATGGTCTCAAGCCACATGAGCTTGAAGGAGGGGACCACACCTTCTAAAATCCATTAATCAAATCAAATTACTATGCAGGATTCACCATAGGAACATCACAGCAGTCTGACCAGGTTTAAACAATTATATTGTGGTAAACACACAGTAGCAAGGACACAGCAAACAGCAACAGCAGTAGGTCAGAACATGCAGTAATGCAGTGCTTTACGCCTGCCTTTTTACTGATCTGAGGGAGTGAAAAACACCGAATTTACACTCACACAAAGAAGGCACCCACACCATAAGGCACTACAGGACTTACGAACAAGCTTTGACACAAGATGTAGTACAATCAGGTTAAAGCCCAGCTTTGTTCTTCCTTAAGTGCAGTTTTAAGAGGGAAAATATACAGGGACACGAAGCTGCATTTTCACAGCAGCAGGACAGGTGAAGTTTGGAACGAAGCAGTAAAAACTATGTGTGGGAATTAGGAGAGCGAATAAAGCAATGGCCTACTCCCTCTGCAGCCATTCACCCACCTCTTTTTCCTATTTTTCAACCAGAGTGGTGAGAGCTGTGGCTGCAGAACACCCACCTATAGTATCGCCATCCATAAGCGAGCACTGGCTGGGCAGATGCCAGAACAGTTAAAGCAGAATTCACTTAGTATTTTTTAAGCACTTTGTATTGCACAGAGCCCTCTAAGGAAGGCTGATTTCCATAAAGCCCCATTTCCATCTCAAGGTACTGATGATGCCATAAACCACAAGTGCTTCTCCTCTCAGACACTGCAGTGGAATTTCAGACTCACCACAAGAAGCCCATGTATTAGCTAGAGCTCAAGGAATACAGGCATGTACTGCAAGGCATAGCCTTAGGTCAGCCTCAGGATTTAAGAGCAATTAACCAAGACAACAGTGTCCAGCTATGTAGCAATAATTGCACACGCATGCATGCACACGTTTCATGCATTTTGTCTACATTCCATAGAGCACTCTACCTATTATTTAAAGCTCTTTGATCATCACTCTCTAGTCAAAGATGGTGACACAGAATTCCCTGAAAGAATGATAAAAAAATTTCTTGGACTTCACGATATCTGAACATTTGGTGGTTTTTTTGTGGGAGATACAATGGCTTCTCATGGTGTGCTTCTGTCACTTCATTGATATGGCTTGGATTTTGTGCTGTGTGACTTGACTGATGCTATTACATTTGAACCGGAGTAAGAAAACCCATCCTTCTCCTCTCAAGTGCCACAGAGGACTTTCAAACAAGACGAAACTAATTGACAAAAGAAGAAAGAAAAAAAGGGGGATGGGATATGTCATGTCCAGATAAACTTCAGAGAAAACGTAAGAGATTCACAATCCACTTCATGTATTTTAAAATTATTTAGTGTCTGTATGATGTTATCATCAGGAGAACCAATCTCATTTGGAGTCCAAGCACAACACTTACCACACTTAAAGAGACACCACAGCTGAAGAACTGGCACTCTAATGACTCCTTCCACTACACCTAATCAACATATACAAGCTGTGTTTTTAGTTTCAAAAATATACTTTTCAAAGCCTATGACGAAGCCTCGGTGACACAGGGCTCAGCAGAAGTTTGTAAGTGTCCCCTGAACCTCAGGTGTAGCTGCTTGTCAGGAATGCAGATGCTGGTGACATCTGCCTCACTGGGGACTGAGCGCTCCACTGATTCAATAAGGCTACACAAGTGCAACAGGCCTTGATGTCAGTTACATGGTTTTACATACCTACCATGTCAGCGGTTCTCAGCCTCCCTGGGAATTTATTCAGATATAAGTGTATTCAGCCCGTAACAATGTCTTCTACCTGCCAGAGAGCTAGAAATATTCCCACCTTTTATGAATCGACATTGCATGACTGCTGGTGTTTTACAAGTCGGGAGGGGGAGAAAGAAAAAGAGAGTGAGAGAGGAAGGAGAGGAGAGAGAAGGGGAAAGAAAAAGAGAGGGAGGAAGGGAGGGGGAGAGAGAGGAAGTAAAAGAAGAAAAGGGAGAATGAGAGTGAAAGTGAGAGAAAGAGAAGGAGAGGGAAAGGACACTTTCCTAGAATTTCTGTTTCACCCCCATTTTATAAATTTCCCTAGGAGTAAATCCACCTACATACCAACAGCATTTCTCTAAAAACTGTTTAGAAACTGCAGGAAGTATAGAACAATGACTTTGTCTGAACCACAGTGCTTAACAGATCCATTTCCTTTTTTATTTAAAAGAGCTGATATTCAAAATGTCAGCTCTGCACATTTGCAGTTGTTTTAATTTGACTTAGACAAGCAGACAGTGCAACCACTTGCTGATGTAAAACTGCTCACATGGGCTATCCGTATGGGACTGAAGCCCAAATCAGTTAATTTCGAGATGCAGATATAAAATACAGACAACAGTCTGGAAAAGGCATGAGTGAAGATTAGATTTCTGTATACTTCACACACTGAGGCTGGGTATCAACAGAGAAAATTTCTAACGACATTAGTGATCTTCAATGCCCTCTTACACCTCATCCTTCACTGGTAAAATAATACAGAGATTTTTTACTGTGTTGCAGCCTCTTCTTTTTTTGTGTGTTTCTTTAATTCTGATGATATTGTCAGTAACAAAGACTAGCAAAGTGTGTTATTAAGGGCTGGGGGGTTTTTAAACATCACTATATATCTATGATGCAAGTTAAAATTAATTTGGAATAAGCTTATGAACCCAAAATTGTATCTATCACCATTAACACTCTGTCCAGATGTTATCTGATGCTGATACAACAAGGCTTCCAAGCATATTCTTTCTGCTGTTATTATTCACGACAGGCAGATAAATAAAAAAGAAGTCCTAATTTCAAGCAATAGCTGTAAAACACTGTCCTCACACAGGCAGTCACCTCAAATCAGTCAATAATTAAGACACAATGCAACATTTGCAAACATTTTACAAAAAATTCTTACAATACTTACAGTATCTACACAGAGAACTTGGTAGTAGTGTAGGAATCTGGACTGCTTAGCAACGCAACAGGAATGAAATCTCTTGGTATTGGCTCTCATGCATACACATCAAGACCTAGTGTGGCAATAGAGTTGCAACCATAAATGCCACCTGAAATCCTTACTGTTAGGAAGGCTATGTGCCAAATGAGACAGTAGTTTAAAATTCAGCATTTTGAAATGAGAAGAGAAGTACCAATCTATTGTCAAAATGATGGAACATGGAAGAATCTACTCTGGCTTTTGTCACGTTTTATTGGCCACAGGTTTGTGGGGATAGAAAGGAAACACTGCTTTTCCTGTCATTCACTAGTGACACCGGGTAACATTACATAAGTGACAGCATGATAACTACAAAGACACTAAACAAATGTGAGGAGGAGAGGTGCAGCAGGAGCTCTTCTTTCTATCAACTGTAAATGGAAGGAGATTGGCAGGTCTGAGAGTGACTCAAAGATGTACTCATGTTCAAAACCTAAAATGTTGGACTTGTGCTCTTGAAAACGCATCTGAAGTTTGAACTCACTGGAATACATTTTGTCTTGTGTGGTTGTGATGGTCATGAGTTATATATATGCATACAAAGCAAACTGACTCCTTTGCTCCACAGTCCAAGCTGAGATCATTTTGAAAGTGTGACACTTGATAGCCATTATTGCAGTGGTATGCACTCATGATTCATAAGCATTACTTGCATTTTGTGTGTATGTCATTAGAAAACAAGAACAGAGTTGCAAATATATGCTTTCTGTAAATTCCTCCAACTTTTTTCCCTTAATATATATTTTTTTTAAGCTTTCCATGCTCCAGGACAGATGTGGATCTTCCAAACCAAAACATTAGTGAAAAGCTTTGGCCCATAAAGACCATATAAGAGATACTAGTTAGAGATTTTACCTAGGCTGGTATTTTTTGTGTTGCCTTGATGGTTCATATTTGGTAAGCAGAACTATGGCATGTGGTGGACAGAAAAAAATTTTACTCTCACTGCTCCACTTAAATACTCCAAAATGAGTTGATAAACAAATTGCAGAATTATTAAGTGTTTAGTACTTTGAAGTATTTTATAACCTATTATGTATCAGTCTGTATTTTTTATAAGGTGTTTTTTCTAACAATCTCAATTTTTACTAAATAGTAAATACTTACAAAACCTCAAAATAAATTATTTTGATCTAGCTGAACTGGATAAAATTTCCTCCCCTAGCATTTATTTATTTATTAAATTAAATTAAGAACTTGCTTGTTAAGCATGACATTTCCTTTGGTTTAAATAAGATGAGCAAGACAAGATTTCTCCACAAGTACAAGAAGAAAAGTAAGACTTCAAGTAACATGTTAAATGGTGCATATTTAATTTAGAACAATGGATTTTGTCTTTTGTTCTGCATCTCAATTAACTGATAGATGTGTGAAAATGTCTGAAAACTTTCAGATAATCAAAATGCATGTGACTTAAGCCATGGCTGAACTTTGCTCTGTTTCCATGAATAATACTTCTAGGGTAAACCAGTTCAGTTATATTCACTGAGGCCACCCATGTGTGTAAATGCATACTGGATCAGACCTTCCCAGTTCCTTACTATTGACTGTTTCTTCCGCTATCCGTCTGAACATCAATTTCACCAAACATAGCTAAACAAACCTATTTTCTTCCTCTGGATAAAGCAAGTTAATGATAATCCTTAAACATGATATTGTAAGATCAGTCTCCTTGCAGCAGTTGGTCCCTTGCTGTAACTAGGTTTAGTTTCAAGTAATTTTTTTTTTTGGTCAGGTAATTTACTATTTGTGATTCAACAGAAATAAAACATCCTACAAAAAACAGTAACTGAAACAAAAATTGGTATCAAATGGAATCAGTCATTTATGTGGTGAATGATTTATAGATATGTTGGGGGATACCCAGGATATAGTTCTCTGTGCAGACATAAAATACAGCTTTATTTAGTGTAGTGTACTTCAAACAAGCTGTATCCTAAAATGCTGCACAGACTTATATCCTAGTGTTGCACTGATATTGTAAATAACAGCAAAGGGAGAAATTAAGAGGCACAGGTAAAAGGAGTGTTTTCAGCTGAGACCTGAAAAGAAATAGAGATGCCAACAAAGCACAGACTGTATCAAAGAGCACAAGCTAGAGAGGAAAAGGAGCTTATATAAGCCATGACAAGCAGCTTGTGGTGGGAGATAGAGGAAGCCAGAAGTCAGTAGCCAGCAGAGAAAGGACTAGGGATACAGTGGTCAAGTTTTGCCACCACACACAAAGACCTACAGTCTCTACTGAAGTAGACAAGAAATACACGTGAACATATCAGGCCAGAATTTGTCTCTGATTCATGCTGGTATAAATTGTGAACAATACCATCATCTTCAAAGGAGTTCAAAGAGTAATATTCCATTATAACTGGACTATAGTCTGACTTTCGTGATCAATCTGACTGAACAAAAGCACGTTTTATTGCACGTTGGTTTGGTTTGGTTTACGAACAACCATCTATTTAGTCTGTGGCAAATTCTGAAGGGAATGCTAAACGGACAACAAGGGAAGGTTGGTCAATATGGTTGCAGTTTTTCTATGCACATATAATAATATAAAAGCAGTGTTACATGCTGGAATCACTTGGCAGAAAAATAATTTAATAAACATGTCTTAGAAGGTTCCTGCTCTTAAGTTCAAATCCTGTAAAAGGTAATTTTTCAGATACAGTAAGAATCTGTCTCACAAAACTGTCACAGATTCTCACCAAAATTACCTAAATAAGGCAACAAGTAGAAATTCAAGTTCTTAAATGAAATGGAAGCTAACAGAGGCTTAATTAAGAAGATACAGAGAAGGCTTTCCTAGGTTTAGGGGGGTTTTATTATGGTGTTTCATACCACACCCTTCTTAGCTCATAGACAGCAATGCTTTTGAAAGAAATTTCAAGTTACTTCAAGGCTCACAATATGTTGCTATGGTGCATGCTGCCGAAGAGAATAAACTAATGGGCTCTTTCTTTAATGTGATTAGAGCTATTATTGACATAATGCCAGGAAGACGCAAAACCATTAGCATTACACTACAGCTCACTTCAGTCACTACTCAGATTTAGCATTTGATCCACAATTTTAATTCTGCTCTACTCTATTCAGGGCTGCATTACACAAAATGCATAATTAAAAGCTGCTGTGATTCTCTCTACTTCTCAAATTAAAAACCTAGCAAACATTTGTAGTTCTAATCCACTAGAAATTAATAAATCAAACATTGTCTTTTATCCTCATTCCTCAGTGCAATTCAGGATGCATGTTGGGAATATTTCACCATGCAACAGAGAAAACTACACTAAGAGCCACTGCTGAAAAGGAAATAACAGTCTCTAAAGCCTGAACTGTACTGTAGGAAGAACCTGGCGGACAACAGAATACTGATAATCTTGCAATTCCTAAAGTTATACAGTTATTCCTCAATGCCACCTCCTAGGAATCCTTTAAGATAATTTTCCTTTACTAGCTTTTTTTGGTCACTGGAGGAGAGTAAAGCTACGAGTGGTTTTGATTTTGCAAAATCATGTATCTTTTGAGTTTAGATTTTGCAAACAGAACGCAGAAGTAGTAGTGATCCTACACAAATGTACTAATTGGTTTATGTTGCAGATCAGCCCAATGATCATAGCTCATCATGTCTCTTTTACATACACACAGGCCTTCTAACAAGAATTAAGGCATGCTGCACCTACCTTCTACAGTCTGCCAGTGCTTCCCAATCTCAAAGTTGAATTATTTAATCATAAACGATGCAGGCCAACCTACCCAGTTAGGAAGTTAGAAGCATTCATCCCAGCTTACTGCAATTGTACACCAAGTGAAATAGCATTCACATTTTGCTTGCTTTTATTTCTTCCTCAGATGTCTTTCATGTTTTTTTGTGAACTTCAATGTTGACAGTGCAGGTGGCAGCAGAAAAAGTTCTAAAAGTTTCATTCCCCCTGTGAAAAAAATATCTAAACCAGCAAATGCTAATTGAATTTACTTTTTTTATCACTTGAGCGGTGTAAAAAGGTTTCAGTAAACACATGGTTCAGGCCTAACAGTATATTTTAAATGTCCTGATAATAATTTTTAGGATTGACTTTAAAGTTCACTTGCATGATACAGTAGAAAGAGGTTGGATCCTAAAGCTTTGGATTCAAACTACAAATTGCAAACATGCACATGTACAAAGACAAGTACCGAAAGTACAAGCACATACTAGCATCTGGATTTTATACAAACAGTAAAATTCTAATTCAACAGCAACTAAGTAGGAATTCAAAATTAAGGTTAAAACTATACATTTTAACTATTCTTCACTGTTAATAATTGTTTTAATACTTATCACTGCTCAATTACTTAAGCAGTCCAATTGCTGATGATAGAACTCTCATTCCAAAGACAGCTTAAAACTTGTGTACTAGATGACTGGACTACTTTGTAACAAAGCAAAATCTGAAGACTGAAGCAGGTCTTAAAATCTGAGATCTGTTAAACATCTAAATGATTTGCTTCAGCTGCAGCTTATCTCTCATTTTTCAGCAATGGGAGCCTGGGTAGACACTGACCTAATGCTACGAAAACTATATAGCATCTTGATCATCTTGTTATCTTGTAGATCAGAAATATAGATCATCCTGCCTTACCCCTCAAAAGCATTGCAACTGCAGAGTCCATTATTTTTCTAAAATAACAGCTTGGTTTAAACTTGCCTTTTTCCCCACCCCCCCACTGTAGTTGAACACTCCCATGAACTTAAAATTTTTTTACTATTTCTCTCTAGCACATAAATATACTTTCCGCTATTGTTCAAGGATAGCATCCAAGTTGTTTTAGAGTTGTTTGCTAGTTGGGTTGTTTGGGGTTTTTTTTAAAGAGACCTATGTCACAGTTTCTGCATGCCTTCATCATTCCTTCCAAAGCTCCACTAGATCAAATCATAAACAATTTATTTTTGTTAAAATACTACTCAAAATACCGCTAAATAAATATGTAAAGTTAAGATTACAACAGGATGAAATTTGTTTATGAAAAATATGTAACAAGACTTGTATAATTAATTCAAATATGTATTAGGAAGCTAAGGGAAGCAATCATTTAAGATACAGCTTATCAATATTTACATACAGTTAGCTCTTCTTAAGTCGCTATTAAGAGCTCTTCAGCAAGGGTGTTATGCTTTGCTTGAGATTTTACTAAATAACCACACGCTAAAAACATTAGGAGTCAAATCTGGTCTTAACGAAGCCAGTGGAAACAAGTGCATACCCTTGGACTTGCCTTGGATTAGCACAAAAGAGCAAGCTTGAACCAAGCTCTTCCCAAGTCCAGGCCTGAATGCACACTTTTCTACTGTGTGCATAAACCATGCATACCTTGTTCTCCTGTGTAAGTAAGTGACATCGTGTTTGTTTGGCCTGAGTCAACTACTAGACAGCATATACAGCAATTTCACATGGGCCAAAGCAGGAAGATGATGTCCTTCTGGGCCCTTGCCAAGAAGGGTGCAACATCAAATGCACTCAGGCCTGAGAGCAATCGTTGTGTTTTCACCTGCTGTTTGGTCACCAAACAAACAAGACAAGGCTTCAATGCTTTTGTTTTCTGAATGCCATGCACAAGTGTTGGAAGACTTTCCTTACTAACTCACATTTTATATAAATGTTTCCACATAAAAGGTCTCCATATACTACTTTATTTTCACTGTATTTAAAACCTAGATTTTTCTGTGCTTTAATAAACAAAAATCTAATCTGATTAGATTCAAATATCTTGTCATTCAAAAGCAGTCAAATGTCTTCCAATTTTCAGCTGATATTCGTTCTGGGAAAATACTAGTATTTTCAAACTATCACAATTTATTTTTTCCAGACATAAAAGGGACTGACATGGGTTTCACACTGCAATTTTTATTGCAATATTCCCTATGAAAAGATTGCTGGTCTTCATAAATATAAAAATCTTCTGATGTTTGAAGTCCTTACTGAAAATTCAAAAAGAAGTAATTTCCTCTACGAGGACACATGGTAATGTGTCCTCCCATACTCCTTGTCCAAAGTCGTACTGATACTTGTGTGCAAATAATGAAGTACAAGGATGTATGCCAAATGTATTTACCCTTTCTCTGATAACAATCTTTACCATCATTACAGTCCATTTCCTTACCAGTATTGAATTAATGGGTTTGGATAAATCTTCTGCCAAATGTATCATACAAAACCAATTAGGAATTCTTAAAGGATCACAAGTGTCTTCTGGTCCCAGTGAGTCTGTATCCACTGGCTGGCAATATGGCTAATAAACATTTTAAAAGTAAAACAATGAAAAGCAAAGCAATGAAACTAAAAATGAGTGTGAACTCTGGAATGAAATACCATTGTCAGTAAGGCAAAAGAGAGAGATTTATTTCAAAATTCTGTTCAATCTCAGAATCACAGCACACCTAGTCTTCTTCCTTACCCTCTCTCAGTGAACCAGATTAGTTTAAATCAGGTCCATCCAGAGCACCCCTCGACACTGTGATTGTGTGTGAAGGAGAGGTCTGTGTGGAGGGAGCTGCAATACCTGAGCTATGGGCACAACTGTGTCTAGCGCTATAGGAAAGGCAAAGAAAAAGCCAGCCAGCTTATCCCTGGCTGAGACAAAAACAATGTCGAAATATCTTGAGATTTCATACAAACAAAAATAACTACCATACTGGCAAAGTGAATGGCAATGAAGGTAAATAATGGATTAATTAACAAGAGATAAGTACAAGTCAGTAGTGTAATAGACTTCCTAGGCTGCATCCCAGTATCTCTGACCTTCAATGGACTAATTGCAGGTCTAATTGAATCCTAGAAGTGTCTCATAAGATAAAGTACAAATATGATAGCAATTCTATAATTTATAATCTTTTTATTCCTCATTCCTCTCCTGATTTTCATGCCTGATGTTCTTTTTTTTTTTTTTCTTCGCACTTCTCCAGCTATGTCCTGGCCACTCCTGGTCCCTTCTACCAATCAGAACAACTGACCACACCTTTCTACATAATAGGTACTAGGCCTGAGAAACTCTTTGCAAAGTTGCCAGGATAGTCACAGAAATGCTGCAAACCCAATAAAAATCGTGCACTCATTCATAAAATGGAGGATCACCACAGCACCTGATTGCATTTTGTGGTGCTTCCATCCAACCTCTGTGAACTCCGATTTTCTTACAGAGACCTGTGGCCTGCATTTGGTTTTAAACACTGAAATTCTGCAAGCCATGGCAACTACTGAGTCTCAGGTGCATCTCACTTGCAGACACGTAAATATGAGTTTTCACTTATTTATATCAGCACAAGGGAGAAACAAATCAGACTGGAAATATGTCAAGATGAAAAGGAAAATACCCAAACTCAGAACACTCAGGCAGAAAGAGTCTAAATTGCTCTCTTTTTCCTGGATAGTCTATTACTTAATCTCTGATTTTATCCTTCAATGAACACAGAATGTTCTGCCTAAAAACATCTTTTAATGCAAATTATAAGATGTAAGGACTGTTAGCTGTAATGTGCAATCATCTCCTACATCATCTCAGGTGTTTTTTAGCTGAGGAAGCAGAAGACCTAAATTAGCCACATGGATGCTGGTGGACTGTACCCGAACATATCATAAGGACGCAAACATGGTTTTGTACCATCAAAATGATAATATTATGTATTATATCTGCTTTTGCAATAAGAAAAAAAGACCTTGTCACTTAGTGTAACAGAGAAGAAATATCATTCCCAGACTATTGACAGCTACTGGCTGAGTTAAGCAGGACAAAGCTGAGGGCACAAATGAAGACACAGAAGGTTAGTTTTGTTCCGGTATAGGGAATATAAAAGCGTGATATCCTAATATCAGTAATATGTGTGTGTATGTGTGTGTGTATACATCCTCATATACTAGAACAACTTGTCTTACTATAGTGCATGATAATGTGACAGATTTTCAACTCTCCTGCCAGCCCCTCTATAATGGTAAAGCTATAAAATGAACTGTGCTACTGTTTACATAAAAAAAAAAAAAAAAGGCGGAAATTACTCATGGTGTTTGGTGATGGTTAAAGGGAATTAAAAAAACTCCAGCTTTCTCACATGGGCTGAGACCATTTTTCCATGTTTAAATTCCCAGCCTACAGTCACAATGAGTACATGAATGTTTGGTGTCAGTGAAAGTCAGCAGTAAAGGAAAGTTCAAACTAACTAGAGGTAAAACTGATTGGAATCAGACCCTGGGTAAGACTCTATATAATTTGTACTCAGCTCAACAGAAACCAATGAAACTGCAATGCAGAAAGAGGTAACCTGCCTGACAAGAATGAGACACAAAGCATAGGGGGGGTACAAAGCATACATATCTGTACTGAAAATTTGACTGTGATGACCTCCAGAATCTGCTGCTACTGTATATAAGCTGTGAGGTTCTCTTTTTAAAAGGTGTTGCCAGTTACAGTGAATTATGCCAGATTGATGGATTATGTTTATGAAGAACACACAAAAAAGACCCCTAGGCTTTAAAGAGCATCTTCACAGGTGTACCACTAGCTCTCTGCTGCAGCAGAAACAAACAAAAAAACCCCCCAGTTTTAAATAAGGCAATCAAAAACACAGTGAATATGCAAAGATAAGAAACTCCGGTACTAAAATGTTACCAGCATGTATTTGTTAAAGGCTACATTATTCAAAGCTCATAGCACACTGTCAACACTACACAAAATAGCAACTCTGTATTCAGCTTTCTTCACTCTTCCAGACAGAACTGTCCTTCTGAGATAGTCCCCAGTAAACTGGGTAAAATTTTACATGAATTAACAATTAACTATTACTACACAATGAAACAAAAACAGGGAAAATCAAATCTATAATAGTCAATGAAGATTCCAACAGCTGTTTACTCACAAGATTAACTTCCTGTATTATATATTTATATATATGAAACATATTTCATATATGAAAATAAACTTAGCAAAGTACTTACTTTTGATACATTTAGGTAGTTCTGTACTGACTGTATATTTGCACTGCTGTCAGCACAGGCATGCCCACATTCTGAGCATAGGCCTCAGAATGTTACCATAATTTAAATAACAAATATTAAAAACACAGATAGCTATGAAAAAAAATCTACAGCAATTTTTACAATTAAAATCTGTTGACAATTAGCTGTGAGGGACACTAACAAAAAAGCTACAGAAAAGAGACTTCAAAAATGTTTTAAAAAAACACAAAATAAGCAGGAAAAAGTGGATTTATTGTATTGGAAGGAAAAGATCAGTCAATTGTAAGCAAATTACAGTAGTTCTGGTCTCAAATGGGTTTTCAGTAGGTTTGTAATGTATTATACACAGGTCAAAGCAACATGTTTATCTACTTGCTCTCACCCTAGAAATACCAAAAAGGCCAGAAACAGTAACCTGAAAAAGTGAAATGTTTACTATCATAACACAACAAAATTACAGCAGTAACACCACCACCACTAAATCACAGAATATGAATTTTAATTCTTTTGTGTGGGTGACTGGTGTGTTAGTGTACATGTGTGTACCTACACCTTTTGCAGTCTCTACATCTTCACTCCTCCACTCAATCAACTAGGTGATGAGACATGAAATTTTAGTGTCTGTGAAACTATGGTCTCTGGTCAGACTATAGGATTTGCCTCTTCTGTTACAGTTTGCACATTAAAAACCAAAAACCAACAACAACAACAACAAAACCAGCCAAAAACACGAACAAAGTAAAATATTTACTGCTGGCTGTTAAACTGCACCCTTGAAGTTAAGGCTAATGTGCTTTCCAATATGGGAACATTACCAAACGGTCAGCATTACAGCATTAAAATTTTAGAAACCAGGACTCTCAGGAGCAGTCCATAGTCTTAGAAGCAAAGGAACACAAATAGAGTGATGGAGCCACCGAACCACAAACAGTAGTTTTTAAGTGAAAAGTCATGCAAAGGTACAAGGGCCTCAGGTCTCTGGTGTAACAGGTACATCTATGCCTGCCTATCAGCTCACTCAAGTGCTATTAAAGGCCGACCAATCCATCTGAGCGGACCTATTTGCTCCTTGCAGGTACAAATGGCTATTTGCTGTACATATGCGATTACACACTCACTTCCTTTGCCCTATGCTAACAGCATGTAAAACAAAAAAGTGCCATTTTATGTACACAGATGCACTTATCTGGGGCCCTTGGGCTCTGAATACAAAGCACTCTGAATGGATTGATGGTACTGCGGTGGGGACAAACAGGAAATGGACAACTGTGTATTTCCCAGGTTAATGGCGTAATGATTCTTTATTACTAAAAAACCTGTGCACTTCACCACCTTTTGCTACTGATTCTTCCACAGTAGAGAGATATGCTGTAATGGAAAGCATCCAGCTTCTATTCAGGCAAAGGATACCAAGAAGGTCAAAAGCATTGGGGAGGGATGCTGGTCTTTTCTCCTGATTACTGTTGTCTTATTTCTCTGCAGTTTCTGTTATTGCTGACTTAAATCTACCAACGCTCAACATACTGCGGGTTGGTTTTTTTTTTTTTTTTTTTTTGGGGGGGGGGTGGTGGGGTTTTTTTCCGCTTAGCTTAGGGTACAATACATGAAAGCATTCTAGCAAAGGCTGGAATCTATCCAGAGTTTCCAGTTCCTTAAAAAATACACTTAAACATAATTAGCAAAAACTTAGGTGACACATACACTGGATAGAGTATTTCATCCATGAACCTCCAGAGCCTGGTGCCTGAATTGCATGCACCATAGCAGGTGCACTGCGTTTTACTGCTTGTATCAGCTAAGATCCCTGGTGAAAACTACAGCAAAGCAATTCATGAAAAAAAAAAAAAAGTCACATACAATAATGCCTACACTTTCCTCCCCGCTTATCTCCTGCAAACACATAGTATTTTTCTCTTCAGAAAATTAATCTACACAGAAGAGCATCAGGCCTGTTAAGAGTGTCACTCCACATAAAGAGCATGACTTGTGCTCAGACTCAGGCTGCACTTTTTAAAAGATGAGGCATTCACAGTGCTTGCTACACAGACAGAATTTTTTGTAATCCTCCCTCAAATACACTTGTTACTTAAATGAAATATCAGTGTGGAAGGCATTCTTAAAAATATCTGTGTATCCTTGCCATAAACACCAACACCATCCCCCTACCAGGCAGTATTAATAAGACTATCAACGTAAGCTCATAATTTGTGCTTTTTATTGTCCCTTGGTGACTCACACTCCAAGCACTCAGGTAGCTCTCAGCATTTTGAAATTTGGCTTTGTGTTAAATTTTGAACAATATCTGCCATTTTACACCTCAGAGCTCAGAGAAGGCAGAACAGTAGTTGGTGTACAGATGTGACAGAATGTTTTTATTCCAGAAAAAAAGCTCCCTGTTTTTGACACACTGGAAAATGTACAGCCAGAGAATGCTTGAGGCGAAGATGCCACACCAGCCTTACATCTGTCTGCTTTCATTTGTCTACAACTGTGCTTATAGATAAAACAAGCCTTCCAGATGTCATCACAAGCAGTGTTCATATGCTGACTTCACTGAGACGCTATTGTTTGCTGCCAGCATAACAGAGTTGTAAAACTAAAATATTTAAACTCTGTGCCACTCAACACAACTTTGAATGTCACACAGGATCTTATTTCAGGATTAATTAATGTACACCCCAATAAAATAATTATGTGTTTAAAAAAAGAGCTAGCTGGTATATACAGTATGCTGCTGCCCCCCCCCCCCCCTTTTTTTTTTTTTTAAAGGCACTCTTCACATTCCAGTGAAGAGTGGAGCTAAAGAAGTTGCCCATAAGGGAACAAAACATGTATCCCTCATACGTTTGAAGAGAATGGATGACTGTATCTACAGTGTGTGGTAACATTTTGTATATTGCACATACTTTAAACTGTCCTGATTTTGTGGAAGAAAGATTGTTACTGAAAACTAGCAGATATATTTTAGAGGAATATCTTGGTCTATGGTGGTTGTCATTAGATCTTTACTATAGCTGGTGGCAAACAATTAACATTATTCCAGAATTCATGGGTTTTCCTGTATCATGTCTTGTGAACACTGCAGTATCATTAATTACTTGCAATCACAAAACTGCTGAAAGATTTCTCTGGGTGACCACTCTGCTACAGAACTTCAGGTCAACTATGCTTAGTTAGGTTAAATCAGGATTAATTTAAAAATTGGGGTTTTAAATTCCTCTAGCTGTTTGTGCAGAAAACAAACAGGTATTTTCCTCCCTAGATATTTCTGACCTCTGGTCCAGAGTCTTTAAACTACTGTTTCTGTGGAGTAATTTGAAGATAACCAGAGAAGACAAAGCTTTACCACTGAAAATACTTCACTTTCACCTTTGGGCATTTCTTGCTATTAATTAAATCATAATCTAGAAACTTTGAAATGTTTAATTCATGACTTCTGTGAAAATTATCCTACTGGACCATCCTATACATTATTCCTATCACGCCATGTTGAAAATGTTCAGTTACTCCTGTGATGACAGTTTTAATATCTGAAAGTTTTGAAGTATTAACTCTTAGAGAAGTATGTTAAGTTTGCAGACAACCACATGAAGTTTGTAAGCCTTCCAGAGCAAAATGCTTTGGAAGAGAATTCATTTCTAAAGAGCAACAAAGCACAGACTATACAAACTCTGAGACCAGCTAGCTGCTGGTAACAAAATCCCTACTTTCAGAGAAGAGCTACATAAACCCAATCTTACTTTCACAAGGTTTGTGGTATAAAATGTAATGAGCTCATAGTGGACAACGCATAAGTTGCAACAGAAAGAAGACTGTAAATCTTGCTTGCCCATAAAGCTTGAAGAAAGCTTCTTAAAATTGGTGCCAGCCTTTGCTCAGATTGGAAAAGACTCCATCTGCAACTTGGTAAAATCCACAGAGGATATTTTCAGCCCCCCTTTTATCAGACAAATAATTTTTACTCTAGGAATTTATATACTCTTCCAACACACCTTAAGGAACCTGTATGCTCCACAGTTCACATACCACAGATTGAAATCAAGGAATATGCATGGTCGGTCAAAAAAGCTACCAGGGTTTCAAATGCTGAGGGAAATAACAAGGGGTTACTTACCTAGAAAAACTGTATTCTCACTTGATCTACTGAAGGGTGAACGCAACCACATGGCTTACCACTCATTGCAATTAGCATTATATCTCCTCTTCTTTTTTTTTAAGTCCTTTCAAGAAAACCAAATCCTAAACCAGTTGGTCAAACAATAAAAAGCAACTGACAACTTACAGTTTCTTTCAACAGAAACCTAAAGAAAGATAAAAACCAAATAAAAAAGATAAAACCAAATTTATTACAGCAAAATTAAAGGGTGAAACTTGATTTATTTACATCGGTACTGTTAAAAGATTGTAGTCATAATGCTAAAAGCACACGTAGTCAAGACTTCCAAATGACTCTAAATACAAAGATTTGGGGGTGAAGACACTAACACTCACAGTTAGCATATAGAACTCCATCTGCATTGCAGAACTTTGCACTCCAATTCACTCATCCGCTAACAGTGAGAAACATCTTGCTACTTGTCATCCCTGTGTACTTCAAAAGAACCCAGAGCATGCAGCACTCATTCCATCATGATCCATAGAGCTGATTCAGTTTACTGTCTGGAATATCCTATGACTATTTTATTTAACTGCTGTACAAAATTCATACCATGGTTCATACAGCAAGCCATCAGCAAGCTTCCAGGAGTTTCAATCATTTCCAACTCCAAAGTTTCCTAAATTGGTAATTTTAAGTTTATAGAAAGGAAACATACATCTTCTTGTGTATATAAATGTACACACACACAAATATTTATATTCAGAATTCAGAGGAAAGGCTACTTGTAAATAACCTGTGAATGCCTTCACCTTTTCTTGTAACAGATTAAGTCATATTTGAAAATACTGTATAGCACTTCTTTTACACTTCAGGGTAAAATCTTTCTAGTTATCAAGTCACATATACTACTTATTCAAAATCTACACATTGTGATTGATCACCATTTGATCCAATAGATCAGAACCACACACACTGGTCTCAGGTCATCTCTCACAATTTTGCTTCAAACAAGCAGCTCCACATTGTAATCTTAATCAACAGTAAATATACATATGTGATTACGGAGAGCAGTAACAGAAGGACTTAAGGAAGTTTCAGAGGGATATACCTACAATACACTTCATAACACCTGATAGCTGTTCTCCCCAGCTAACAGCTTTCAATTTTACTTTTAGGGAGTAATAACGATCTCCAGAGCTACACAGGAGTCAATTGGTAACTCAGTAATTAGCCTTCTTTAAAACTGAATTTTAATGTCATCCTTCAAAAATATAGAGTGGTGTTGTCAACAAGTCTTACTGTAGAAGCAAACAGCATTTGGTCCAGAGAACACACTTGCAAGGGCAAAGCAACAGCCATCACAAGGAGAATCACAAGAATCACAGGGAGTTAAGTTACCTCTCTCCTAAACAGCTGCTACTAAAAGCAGGAGGTAAAGAATTAAGGGATATGCCTATCAAGAACTAAGATGTCTATCTCAGGATAACTGTAAAAGACACGGGAGGAGCTGCAAAAAGGCATGGAAGGGCCTTAATTTAGGCACCTAAATCTTACCAGTAATGCATAAGATTTAAACTCCTAAGTGTCTAAATAATTTCTGAAAATGAAACTCAAGCTCCCACTTGTGCGTTTTTGAAAATACTATTAAAAGACTCATTTGCATATTCACATTCACAAATACTCTTTGGAGCTTGCAGACTGTACCTCTGAAGTGAAAATTTAAGGGCAATTTTAAAAAAAATACTTTTTAGGCTAAACTGACCTCTTTCAAAATAAATAAAGGAAAAAAAGGGGAAGAGAGGCAGGGTCCATCTGAGAACTGTGGAAAGACATTTATAGTCTTCATACTGACATACAGGGCAGAAGTCCTTATGCTCGTGTGGTGTTGATTGCTAGCCACATGTGTGCTTTTTGTCATTATCTCTTTATATATGCAATATCAGTATCTTCAGGTATCACTCCTAATTAAGAACAGAATCCACTCACTTTCCCCTATTATTTCACTGGGAACAGTTGTGCTGCTCAGGCAACCCTAATGCAAACCACTCCTACCAATGTCTACCAGTGCTCCCTCTGGTCTGAGAATCTGAATCTGTTGTGCCTGTAAAATTTCTGACCTAAAAGTACAAGAATCCCCATGGTTACACTTATTATACCTGGTTCATCTAGCCTAGTGGCCTGTCTTGACTTACAGTTTTAATGCTTTATCTTATCTAATAAAATCTGTTACATCCTTGATAACCTGCGGTCTCCTATGAATGAGTGCCTGTAAAAATACAAAGGTGTGTTCTGTGGTTGTAGCGAAATACTTTGTAGAAAGCAAAGTCCACACTAGAGCCACAATGTCTTTTCCCTGCACCTTGCCTGAAACATTCGTATCTTTTCTGGAGCTGATTTTGCTTAAGCCGTTTGAAAATAAATCATTCCCAAAAGCACTCAAGATTTCCCCAAAGACTTTGTAAGGCTTCCTGCTTCATAGGTTTCCACTCCTTTGCTGTGAGGCTAATGCATTTTAGGGATGTTTGTTCCGATGCAAAGCTAACCTAAGAGTAAAAATAAACTACCATCATTTACAATGCTGTTGGAAGGCAAAAATGCCAAGTGCTAAACTTAAATTACCAGAGTTGGTAGTCATTCCTTAATAACCTTCTCCTTAGACAATTTTTGCTGTCTCAGAGGAAAAGACATCTACTAGGAGTGTAATGATGAACATTCAATCATTTAAAAAATGAACAAAATCACCAAACCTGCAACACCCTTACATGAAGAAAAAAAACCCAACAATGTTACGGGAGATGATGATGGTACTCCACTTCCAGTTTGATGCATGAAACCAGACACAAGCCATTGCCATTATTCCTCATGTGAGCTGTATGTTTATTACTTACGAGCCATCCTGTTTACCCTTCTGTGAACACTAGGAGCTACACTTTGCTTGTTTCAGTTATGCCTATCTCCACAGATTTTACTAGTGTCCACACAAATCAATATTACCCAAAAAGTTGTAATACCCAGAAACAAAAGCATTTTTGCATAGAATATTTAACCTGCAAGATCAGCAACTTGCTGATTAAAGAACACCTCGTTATTTTAGCATTTATTCAGTTACGTAAAATAGTTATTTGTTTTAAAATTTTGCTCAGCAGACAGGGAATCCATGTTGCTGAAGTGCTGGTACTTCACACTGCACACAGAACCACAAACAGAATTTTACTTTAGATCTGTGTTGGAACACAATTTCATTAAAAAAAAAAAATAACCCAATTTAACAATTCAGAAGTTCTCATACATGTTTTATAAAAATGTATGAGAGACCTAAAAACCATGGAGAGTCATAACTTCGAGTTGGCTCATTTGTTTCCATTTTATTACAGCACTACATGGTGGGTATCAGATTCTTCACAGAAAGCAGCATATTAAATCTTTACTGTAATCTGTTTTAGCGGAACCATATTATAGTCTAATACTATTTTGTCTGACTGATAAAATACCATTCAAATAAGACCAAAGAGAGCACTGACCCCCAACAGAAACCTACTCTGAAAAAAGCCACCATAAGTATTACTTCAAGCTATCTTCAAAAATAACACTTCCCCTTTCTTGACAGATAGAGTACTACGTCCTATTCATTTCTCATTCTCCAGATGAACTCCTACTTCTTGGTTTGTCTGAAATCACCACACAGATATAAAATGCATTGTATATATTTATACCTTTATTTTCAATACACCAGGTTTTGATTTGAGGCCCTCTAATAAGGGTATTGACAACTTCACAAAAACTCTTCTGCAGCTGCTTGAGTATGTCTCAGCAGTAAGTCAAAAGGTTGGGGTGTACTACTAGAAGGAAGGGAAATAATCTGAGTAAATTGTATCCTTATACTACAGCCTAGGTAGATACAGCAAAAATTAATTCCAGTTCTCTGACACAGCATCATCCAATCTTTCTAGTTGTGGGAAGATGGGGAGGAGGAAGCTCCAAACTGCTCAGGCCCTGTCTTCTTTTCATTGAAATCAGAACTGAGACTTACTTATACACTTCTGCCCTCTCAGTAACCGTCAAAACAGGAATTTTACATATTGAAGAACATGTCTGTTTCAACTGACTTAAAGAAAATGGTAACTATTGCACCATCTGCATGGTCCTGTAAACCAAAATGACGACACAAAGAACATTCAGGCATGTGCTCTCCACGGCCAGTAGTGTCTCATTACCCACCCTGGTCCTCCAGCTATTTCCCCAAACAAACTTGATACCTCTTCTTAAGCCCTTCTGGCAATTGTGGAGACAGAAAGAGCTTTCAAGGAGAGGGAAATAAGGGATCAGGCCAAGTTGACTTCTGCAGAATGCAGATCTCTTTCTAAACCATGTGAGATAGCCACAGCATCTGCTGTGAATCAGTTTTCCTTTCTTTACTCATCAAAATAAATGCCTGACACTGTGCAAGTTTGCTTTTTTTTGTCATCTTCTTCTGCTTATTCATTTATTGTTCTTATTTACTAATTGATGCACAAGGTCCACTTGGCTGTTTTGGGTAACACTTCACAGGCTAAAAACTTGAGTCACAAATCTTATTACTTTTAAGTCTCATTTGCTCTGTTTTCCAGTATTCTCAGTACAGCCCAGGCACAATCTAATTTTCCAGGAGAAATATGGTAGATTTTTGTTCAAGTCAACTTTCATGCAGATGAATTTGGACAGACACTAACTATTACTAGTTAGTATTACTATTACTATTAAGAACACTGAGAATATTGTCAAGCTATTTAAATAACTCAAAGTAGTCCATGGTACTACTGAGTAATGCAACTTTCTTCCATTGGATGGATCTTGTTTTCTGGTTGTTCTTTTAATCTCTAAAATAGCTGCAAAACCATGAAGTAAAGTTAATTGATTAAATCCTTTCCAATTTTTTTTTCCAGAAAGACATGGACCATTAAACAAAAATAAAAAAAATCAACAACGATATGCCTGCCTGTACAGTCCAAGACTTGTGTGAGCCCAAAATTAAGTGGGAGAAACTTGGACAAACTTATGGTTAAGAATCATCTACCCATTTCTCAGAAGAAAAAAAAAGCATTAAAGAAATCCCCACTAGTCTCCAGTTACATTGCCTAAGGAAACCTGGGGCTCTGAAAGGAATTTATTTCGACTGCAAAGAAAAAAAAAATAATTATTAACCAAAACAGCCTTAGAGAAATAAGGCTATTACTTAACCAGAAGCACCCAGCTTAGGAGATCCCCATTGTCTCTCCCCAGTTTAGGCAGCCAAAGCACCAAATGTAGGCATCTCTGTTAGGTATCTACAGTGAGCAGTGTGAATATCCTGTGACTCTCAATCACTGCTATTGAAATTCAATGGAATGTAGTTGCTTAATTCCTTTAAAATCCTTCAAAGATCCAATTTTAAGTTTTCTAATCAGCCAGACATCCGTGATCATTTTATTAGGACACTGTGAAGTACATTCTGGCAGTCCTTCCGGAAGACAGACAATTCTTGATAGCTCTTTCTAAACTAAAGCACAACTTGGTAATTTGGGGAGCAGGCGGCTTTGCATATAGTATTGGTACTCAGGCAGGCCATTCACATTCTAGCTAACAAAGTAGCAAATTTCTGTTCTGCAATATTTTCAGATGTAATATATTTGAAGCCTTAAGTACAAAACCTAAAAAAGAAAAAAACCCAAACACCCTGATTTTGCTACTTTGTATCAATCAAGAGGATAGAATAGGCATTAGGGCATCAGCATGGGAGGGGTAGCTAGGCAGGAAGAGGTGTCAGAAACATCACCCTGACACGATGTGAGTCCCTAATATTTGCATTTTTCCTTAGTTCCACACTTATAGTTTTCCTAAAAGAAGACTACTTTTGCAAATAGGAACAGGCATCTTCACCTGTGAAAACTATATTGTTTCTCAAAAGAAAAAAATTATTAGTGTGAAATTACCCAAGTGCCTGGATAACCACTTCCCTTCTGTGGGTGGAACATGGTAACCCAAAAACAATAGGTTGTTTACAGGTTCTGTCCAAAGTAAAGAAAAATATGATATTTTAACTGTTTTTTCTGCTAATGATCCATTTTTTATACCACTCAATTTGTAATTTCTGCCAACTTTATAATTTTATCATCTATTCACAGACAACCACAGTGTCTCCCTAACCATTTTGCAAGACAGATACTCTTCTGTTGTAACAATCATCACACATTTGTAGGGAACAGAGTATGATTGCTAGAAAGGCCCCTCCACAGGTAGGTAGTGGAAATTTAAATCCTGCATGATGCTTGAAAGGCTACTGTCTCCAATTGCAAAGGTTATAGTGGTGAAGCTTGAGAGAGAGACTCAAGGACTGAGACATTCTGAGCCCAGAGGATCCACTGTAGTTTCCTCATGCGGCATCCTGTGTAACACAACCCATTTCTCTCATGGTTCACCAGAAGGAAGGAAGAGAGGTGAGGTGGAGAAGGAGGTGCCCTTCTCCAATCTCAAAGCAAACTGCAGAGATTATTACAAAATTGTAGCAACAAAATGAGAAATTTAGTAGGAAAATAATGTTGTTTCAGACAGATGGATTAGTGTGTGTTTATCTTCATTCTTGCACACAGTCAAAAAAACTCCCCTAAAATCTGGTCAGTGGACTAGTTAATTAAATACATATTCAACACACTGTTTCAATGACACTGAAAAGGGCATTCACCTTCTTGATATTTGCATGATCCCCCTAAGCCATGTTGATGTGAGAACCTTTTCACAATGCAGCCAAATCTCTTTAGTAGTCAATAAATTATATATGCATAAGTTTATAACATTTGTATATGTAACGTAGTATATATTATTTGCATAGAATATAACTATATATAATTTATACCATCATTAGAATTTGCGAATGGGTGATATATTAATGCATTTTGCCATTGCCATGGTATGTCTATATATACACGAACTCAATACTGCCTTTATAAATACTTTAAGTGCCATTATTAATCAATTAAACTAGCCAACCTCTGTGCCACCAATATGGTATACAGTTTTTAATATGTCAATAAGCCCATGAAATACATTTAGAGAGAAGCTTATTAATTTCCAGGGGCTTTAACAAAAATGGAGTTCAACAGTTTCAAGTTGAGCTGTCTAGAAAGGGATGTTCCAGAAGATTCAATTATGAAGCAAAAAGGAACTTTTCCAATAGCCTATGAATAGAAAAGCCCTTTTTGTTTTGTCTGTACACTTCTCTCATTAAAGGCAAATGTGGTATGCAAGCCCAAACACATTTCTGATTAACACTGCTGTGCCCAACTATGTGTTTAGAGAACGCATCTGTGAAAAGCAGAACTTCTCATAGTTTGAGGAATCAAACCTCTAATATGATATTGAAAAAAATTTCTCAGTCTTCTGAGAAAGAGAAGGGAAATTTGCACTCTTTTTGCTGTTTAAGTCACTTTTCACAGAAAGAAACTATTGAATTTCAGGTCAAGAGTATTGCCAGAAATGTGCTGCAGACAAGTAAGATGTGAAGATTCTCATGCCTTTGACCTACATCTTGAACAGACATCTCCAAAGATAAAATGTTATGCCACCTACAGTTATGAATGCAAAACCATAAATCCTTTGGTTCATGTGCAAAAATGTTTCAACTCACTAAGCAATACTGGAATTAACTGCTACCATAACATACATCAACATATGTTCAAGACTGAAAATTACTTGACTCTCCAGCTTTAGTTTTTCTGACCATCTGCTGATTTCCAAATAGAAAAGGAGACAGTGAAACACCCCAAAAGAAAGGCTATATATCATTTGTTATCAATTTATCTGAAATAAAATTGTCTTAGAAATCTCATATCATATCCGCTACAAAGAATCTCAGTCAAATCATGGCTAATTCATCAAATAAAAATGGCCAGTTTTGTGTGGTTCACTTTTTATGAATATAACATTCACAGTGTTTCACATTTGACAACTGACTATGCAATTTAAAAAAAGGTTTTACAGATATAAAAGTCTAGGCCATTTCCTCATCATTCTTAGCATGTGTGAAATATTTTGGTGTTAAAAAACGAATGTCCTACTGCCAGTTGTGTTTTTGAAAGTCAAGCAACTTTATGTAACACAAGACAGTGATTTTCCAGCAACAGTTTGACAGTGCATGGCCCCCGTAGTTGAAATTTTTTGGTCTAATCTTTGTTTATAGTGGAAGTAAGTAATCCAAACAAAGAGCATTCCACTATGCAGGGCTGATGGCTTTGCGATAAGGCAGAGCCTGGCACCAATGACAGAACCAGGAGTCTACAGAGGTAAAAACCAGCACTCTGATAAGTAAAACTGTCTCCTGATTTATAGACCTTAAGGTGCCTTTTTAACCCTTGAATCATGAAAATCTGCACCATACAAAGGCCTGGGAAGAGAGGCACGTAAAAAAGAAAGAAAAACCTCACAAGAATGTTTTAAAGAAAAAATGTAGTGGCTAAGATGTTACTTTTATCCCCAGGAAATCACCTTAAAGCTGGAATTTAGATATACCACATTTAAGAACCTTTACCAGTAACTAATTTTTGTATTAGACATCGAGCTTCTAAAAGAACATTGAAAAACAAAACAATTTAAGATCGATCCTTTCTTTGTGTAGACAAAAAGAAATAGGCTTAAAAATAATGAATATTTATATTTCAAAACTTAGAGATGATGTCAAATACAACATGATACATGGCCTTTGGTATTAGTCATATCTTTAGTATACAAGCCCTGAGAGACTCTGGTCTTCAGGATGACTGGAAGGACTTTCAGTTCTTCCATACAGTACATTCAATAGTTAAGTCAATAGTCAATATTTAATAGCAAACAGCCCTGAGAACTGCTGCAAGCCTTTTCCAAAGAGCTCCTAAATGCAGAAGGCAGTTATATATTTGCATATATGAATAATCATTTAATAAACAATGTTATTTGATTTTCAACTCTCCCCCCAGCAAATCCCTACATATGGATAAGTAGGCTCTTGCTCACAGAATTCAGGTGACTTTTTGACCAGTGGACCCATATAGTTAAATGCACTTTTCACAGTCTTTTTATAGTCGCAGTCTCTGAAACCTGCTTTTGTCAATTCTTCTGCCACTCTAAAAAACCATCTCATTAGGTGACAGATGCACACCTGTACTTTGTAACAGGTAAGAAGTGGCTTATACAGTCATTAAATGGGATTTATGGACCATGTTTGAAAGGAAAAAAAAGACACAGAAGAATAGTAAATAAACAGTCCAGAAATGGAACTATGAATTTTCAGGCCATGAAACTCCAGCAAGACAAAAACCCACACAACTTATGTACTTGAATTACAGCATTCTAGTTCCCAAATGCAAGTATGTTCATACACAAAGTACAATCTCAATTAAATCCACATTTACATGTATGAAAACTTCAAGGCATCTCAGAAAACTTTCTATGCTATTCAATCTGTGCAAATTAAGACTCTTTCCAGGGAGATCACACAACAAGACCAGAAAGGGTCACAGAAAATTATAATTTCTACAAGAGCTACTGCACAGCTGAGCATCATACTACACATACGCCTAACAGCTGCTTCTGTAACACCTGTGGCAAACTAGAAAGTGTCTCAGGCACTGAGAGAGGATTGGCAGCTCTTTCTACAGGCTTCACAGGATGGTCAAAAATGTAACAGGCTCTACTCTAGTCATCTTTGCTTCCCAAATATGACTTCATAGGAGAGGCGGCAAAAAGAAATCCTGAAATGTGCTTCCTTCTCGTTTCCCACAAGCCTGTGGTAGGCTGTCACTTCTTTTCAATGTTAAGTTCTGTCAGGCCAGGAATGGGAAGCTAGTGTGCTGGCCTCAGAGCCACTGTATTTTTCAGTGTGGTCTGTAGTTCACTAATAGGTTCAGGAGCTTTTTATTTGTAGGATTTTAAATACAATTTTAAATACAAATATTTCATATTTTAGAAACCTATTTCAATGATCATTAATATTTAAACTATTAAAAACTCCTTACCAATATTTTAACCAACCAAAATTATTTGATCTGGAGAATGTCCAAATTTTCCATTATAAAACTTAATCACCCGAAAATGCAACCTCCCGTTTAAAGATTACTTCTGTCAGCCATCTGAGTATCTGCATACAGAAGTTCTTCACTGAAATTTAAATCATTAACTCCAGCCATAAGAATCCTTTTTTGGGGAGGGGAAATTTCTTTCAGCTTTGTATAGTTTTGTTCAAAGAATCAGAAACATATTATTTGTAAAATGACCTGCCCTCTTCAACATATGTATCTTTGATTAGGTATTGCACATAAGATCAGCAGTCAGCAAGGCGAAGTTAGGCATGATGATTTCTGTTTTTCGTACTTCAGTGTGGCCTTTAGTAAGGCAAGGTAGGAATAGCCTCTGAATTCCTTTAATTCCATCAACCTAGATGTTATAGTAAGGTGTTACTAAATTAATTTTACAACACCGTAAGACAGTTCTTTCACTAGCACAGGATGATCAGGATGTATGATGGCAAACTTAAAGCACTGCAAGACAAGCTAACATATCACTAAAAAGTTATCTTCTGTGGATTTATAATTCCAACTATTAAGTACAGAACCTAACCCCAAAACCTCCAAGACACGATGGGAAAAACCTATAAAACAGAATTTCAAGTTGATATGCTTCTCCAGAAAAAGTGCAAAACATTTTTAATATGGAAAGCTTTCTTGGCTTCCAATCTCTGGTACCTCAAAACCACTATGCTCAATTAGTATTAAGTCCTCCAAAAACTAAAATGCTGTTAAGACAGCTGAGGACCATGTACAATATCAGATTCACCAGTTGAATTTTAGTGACAGCACAAGTGAACAAAAATATTTCAGCACCTGATAAATTTGCTACTATTTTAAATAGTGATTTTAATAACATGTCATTTTGCTCTCAGATACCAAAATATCAGCATTAAAGTGTGTTAAAATAGCACAGACTTCCACTTGAACAGAAATACTGCTGTTTACTTCTGCATTGAGAATGAAACCTCCTTCTGCCTTTCTTCAAGTAAAAAATTAATGGAGACCTGAAAGGAATCTTAACCCAACATTTTCTTATAGTGATTGTGATAAAATAGTTCAGCAATAACAACAACAACAACAAAAAGAAGAAGAAGAAATAAAGAGTTTTAAAAAATGTGTAAAGAGGGAAAATTGAAAAAAACAGCGGTAGCCACCTGATGTAAAGTAACTAAAAGATTGTGCCCAGTACTGTGGAAGAAATTGTCCAGGAACAGTTCATCCATGTGAAAGTCTGAGTCATATAAGGCTGCCAAGGTCAGTGAGACCTCTGGTGATCGACTCAGTAAGTACCAGCCACACATGCTAGGCTGCCTTGAAGCAAACCTAAGGTGTAGACACTACAAATCCTATTATGTATACACAGTAAGGAGCACCCAACTTGTTTTGTTATACTACCTCTACCACACTGCTTTCTTATCGCTCTCCTAAACTCGCCAACAGCTCCCACACTAAACTGTTCTCAGAGAATTACCATGACATTGCAAAATAAAAAATACCAGCCCTGACCCTCAGCTGAGACAAAGAGTAATAGCTATGACTTTGGAAGTGATCACATTAAAGATCTTGAAAACTTCCTGTTATAAACATCTGTTTCATTTTGCCTGCCTTGACCTGCTTGCACCGAGCTTCTTTCCCATGACAAGCGTTAGCTTCACAGTGATCAGCAACAGTAGTCGAAGCAATGATAGTTCACTATTAATAGTTAACTTATTCCTGACTATTGTCTGAAGATCTTACATGAACTTTGCCAGGATGTTCCTTGTGGCACCTGTGGAAACCAGCTCAGGTATCATCAAGCCAGGACAGAAGTCTGTTTGCAGATGCTTTGCAGCAGCATGTTAGAGCTCCAGAGTTACATTCCCTAAAGCTTCATTCTGAATTGAAGGTGCACCAGTCTAACGTGGCTGGGACTGAAGAGACAGTTCTCTGCAAACGCTCCTTCTAATAGCCAGGAGGCTGCATGACAGAAAAGAGTTTCCCGGCAAATACAGAGAGCAGGAGTCAGACTGACATCTTTGTCAGGCAGAAAATAAGACTGGAAAAGGGAACTAGTGGAGGGGATGGTGAATTCAGTTGGGGATTCAGTGTGTGGTTTGCACAATGAACAAGAGGGAAGAGAAGATGCCAGAGACAGGACAGGGACAAAGCTCAAATGGAACAAAACTGCACTGTGGTTCTCACGATTCCTGATATACAAATGGATCATGAGGATAAGAATTTCCTGAGGCTTCCTTAAAAATGGCAGGATCTCTACTAAGGGGATGTTAGTCCTGCATAAGGAAGCACTCATGGCATTTCCCACCTTGTAAGGCTCTTGGTGGAACCCCAGGTTGTTTCTCCTGTGGCTGCTCCTTTCTCTGTGATTCAGGTACACAGTTCCTTATGACTGAACACTCACTAGGACCAAGGTGAAGTATTTAGGGTGGCATTCCTTTCTCCTAATACAGACAACATGAAGAACCTGGTGGGCTAGATGCTTCCTCAAGTCAGTACAGAAAATGTGGCATTTCTAGGTCATGACTCAAATGATCACTTCATACATCTGCTGCAGGACACGAGAAATCTCATCATGGCAGGACCCATTTCTTTCCCCTGACAGAAGAAGTCTACACAATCAGCCCATGTGGAAGGACCATCACATCCAGTGTCAGGTAAGCTGAACTGCACTCTTTAGAACAGGATGAGGACTGCAGAATGCTCACAACCGACATCAGACAACTCTGAACAGACCAAATCTTATACCACACTCTGCTTCCTGAAGATCTGGCAAAAGCAACATCAAAAGAAGTGGCCAAAATATTTATCTTCTGTAAGATATCTTGTAAGATTCTTTTCAGCATCTTACAAAGTGGAATTAAAAACACCTACTAACTTTGTGAGGAGTTAGAGAAAAAAAAATATCAGTGTTTTGGAAGCCTTCTGATACCTATTTCAACGAACACCACAGAAAAGACCAAAAGTAAATCAGTACTTCTATTGCCAGAATAGTGTTCATATCACGAAATAAAAGAATTCCTGGAACCATACATTAGAAGGACAAAATGAATACTGAATAGCCACTATTGGCAAGGAAATAAAAACCAAAACCAAAATCCAAAGTCCTCACCCCACCAACATGTGCTCGTGGAATCAAGGTATACATATCATGTATGTACATGCCCAAGGGCAGGGAATTTTAAGTTAACATGCTATCTCAGGTACAAAATTTCCTGGCTACTGATGCTTTACCCTGCAATTTCAATATACTTTAATTGTGCTTTGTGTGATACTTACACACTACACAGGCTGTATGCATATTTATTTTATGTAACTTTGAAGGATGGGTTGCAGGTTTTTGCTGAAGTATGAAGAAGAAAAATAATTTCAAGAAATAGCCATTAGCAGTCCAAAAAAATTTTGTTGCCAAGAAACTTGAAAGTATTGCCCGTGGTTCCTTCTCTAGTGTTATTTATTTCAGCTTCAATCAGCCTGTATGGTATCAAATCAAAAGAACTCTCTTAGTGTACAAAATGTTAATACAAGGGGATACTTGTATGGCATGTTTGTGATACTTAGTACACTCTTTTTCAGAAGTCAACATGTGTAGTTTTCCAAATTCTTTGTGTAATCCCTTTGTCTTCTTTTACATTCAGTTACTTCTGAGACGAAGATAGAGCACTCAAAAGCTAGGGATTTAATCAGATTTCTAAACATGGAAGTTCCTCATCAACCCTTTAAAAATACGGTTGTGTCAACACAAATACACCTCTTTCCCCTGCTACCAAAATTCCCTTATCTTCCATGTTTTACATTATTTCCTTTCCATCTGCCTTTTCTTCCTAAGAAAAACTTCTCACCTTTTAGTTCGTTGAATATGGTCACCTTAAATGAAATTATTTTGAAATATATTTATCTGAAATGATTTTCAGGTAGAGAAGGAACCTTAATGATTCTTTCAAATTCCTCCCTTCTTGGGCCAGTCATATTTTTATAGATGTTCCTGCTCTATCAAGGCTAGCCACAAGGATAAGTGGGGCTAAATCTTATTTAGTAGGTGGAACGCTCTTATTAGAAATTAAATAAGAAGTCCTGACTTTTTAGTCAGCACTGCAGAGTAATAATCAGTTGAAACTTCTGCATGGTCTTTTTGTATTCTAATTTTTATCTTTTTAAAATTATCTGGTGCTGCTCACCATACTGGCACTACGTTATCTAATGAGTTGACTATTTCACTCACCAAAAAACCCTGGACAGCTTATATCTCCTTTTCCATTTCTTAGACAAAGCTGTCATCCAACACCACTTTTCCCCCCCAGCCTCTCTTCCTCCTTGCCAAAAGCTGAAACTTCAGATGAAACTATGGAAGAAGCCCTTCAGAATATCCAAAGTACGGTGGTAAGAGTAATGCAGTTTTAGGTCTGTGGTTCTTATTAGGCAGAACAAGATTGTTAATTCTGAAGGGGAAAAGCAGTTTTGGCTACCAGACATTTTCAGGGATATCTACCTACTTTTCAAGGTTTGATGAGGATGTCTTGGCCCCAAGTCTAATGAAAATTGGAATACTTTCACTAACATTTTCCCTCAGTTTCACAAACTGGTGTGTTCTAATGAAAGCACCTTCTACTGAACAAAAATTTAGTCTCCTAAATTTAGTCTTGCACTCCTGTAGTTCTCCATATATATATATATATATCATAGACTGTAGGAAAAAAAAAAATCTTTGCAGACTCTTCTGAGAAGGGACTTGGGGCTACCAGTGTATCGGGGAGGTGCAAAACATATCACAAAATATTGCCAATTGTAAAACCAACTGACATAATAGCAACAATTTAAAAGCTGTTACCCCTTCCATCTCCTCTTTTGCCCTCCTTTCCCCCTTTTACTGTGTAATTACACTGGGACAGGCAGTTGACACTCCAGGGTTGAACTGCAAAATTAGTTAATCAATAAAACAATTTCACTTCTTCAGGTTTGATAAGTGGATCACTCAACAGCTCAGCTCCTTACCAAATGTAGATCTAAGCACCCCAACCAATGCTCCTCGTCAGTGAAAACACTTGCTGGCACCCCCAGGTTACTGTTTCTAGTTTGCTGGAGAAGTGAATTAGAGAACATAAGAGATATGATATCAAGTAAAACAGCTGTACCCTGCTCACTGATTTTCTTCAGTATTAGGGAAGAAAGCAGACCAACAAGAACAAAGATTTCTCCAATGTCCTTCTTCCCAAGGTAGTTATATGAAAAAATAAGATGGTGGTAAAGCAGGAAAAATGGATTATGCAGGTTGATAATTACAGTCAACAAGGGAAAAAATAAAGAAAAGCTTGACCAGAGGCTGGAAAAAGCTGAGCTGGCAACAAGGCCAGAGAAAATCAGACAAAGCAACAAAAGAAAAAAGACAGACAAGTGTACTGTTAAATGGTGGAGGGAAATCAGCTGGGAGATGGTGTCATGGCCCTTAGTGATGATGAAGGAATCCCAAAATTTTCAATTTTGTATGCTAGGCTGAGGATCTTGCAGGGAACTGGTTGACTCATGAGGTCCAGACTCATCTAGATTGTGAAAGTCACCTGAAGGTATTTTTTTGAATGGAACTTCAAGATTTTGAACACTGAAAACAACCTCAATTTTTTAATAAAGAGAAACAGTATTAATTGGGGTTTTGTCTTCCCAAGATAAGTTTCCAGTGTTCATTTCTGGGGGGGGAAAAAAGAAAAAATAAGAAAAAAAAAATAAGTTGAAAAGCTTCAATTCCGGACACTGCAGGAAACTTTTTTTCCAAATCGAAACATCCAACTTTTTTGAGGCTCATTTACCACCATTAGGAGAGACTGAAACAGAAAGACATGCTCAGAGCCTATCTTCCTACCATGTGGTCAAATCAGCTTGATTCTCATCTTGCACTGATTTTACATTAATGGAACTTGATTGATTGATTTCAGGAACTCTTATCTCTCACATTGAAAAAACTACTATTGTTTATTCTGACTCAAAACAAGAAATCCTTACACTGAGATGCCCAACTTGAGTAGTACTTACTACTACATGCCACAATATAATTCAGTTCCTCTCTACCAATTCGGATCTCCATTGCTTTAGCACAAGCTCAGGAATGTCAGAAGACAATGAAATATAAAATCAGCATAGCGTTGTAAACAAGATCTTCACTCACCAGAATTTTTAAAGTCCTTTTTAAGCGGAATTCCTATGATCTGCTACTATGTCACTGAAAAAAGATCCAGCAATTCCAGCACAACGTACTGTCTTGATTTTCTTTAACAGTGACGTTTGACTAATTTACACTCTCCTTTTGGGTTTTGCTCTTACTGGCACCTTTATTACATGACCTTTATTCTGGATGGCCTCTAAGGTACCGTATACAATAGCTGCTTCCACACCATTACCTCAAATACAAGCCAGCTGACTTCTGTGCTCACCGCTGGATTTGAAACTTCCTCCCCTCTACAAAGTCCCAATTAAGAGCAAAAGATCTGTAACTCATTAGGTACTCTGGATATAATCTGGGTTTCTGACTTTTATTCTGAGGAAGATGGTGCAGCCTGTTTTCTGCTCAGCAAAACAATTTAGCATTGACACAGTTAAAATATTTTCCAAAAGTGGGCAGCAAGAAGGGCAGAAAAAACAAGAACACATGAAATGGAGTGCTGCTATCAGAAGTGCTAGCTATTTGCAGAATTCTTATGTCAACAGGACCTGTAAACAAGTGTTAATATTTCTAGTGGAAGGAGCATCCGTGGGGAATTCAACGTAGTTAGCTGCACAGAGCAGAGAATCAGATCGGAGAGGGAATTGTGTCAGCTCCAGCGAGTCGGCAGTACGTGGCTGTCAGGAGTGTGAAATGGAGCTGCTTCAAAGCTGAGTAGGCTGTGACCTGAATGCTGCACATCCATGCACTCAGTGTGAGAGGATCAATGACAGCATTTGCTGGGCTCTAGTCATCCTCTCTGCTAATGAAAGCAGTCCTGAAAGGCATAATGCAGGGCCTCTAGGCAGCCTAAAGCCTAGCATTAGCAGAGTTTGTTACAAGCTCGGCTGGTGAGTGCACTGAGTACCAAAGACCCCCTCCTCTGTTGCTCAACCCCACCAACTCCCCCCGGCTGTCTGTTTAGTGTCACTCAGCTGGGATGGATCCCGTTAAAGATCTGACGCTTAGCAAGGACTCAGAGGTGTCTGGAACGCCTGCCTCTAATCATAAACACCACAGCTGGCAATGATGTGGTCGAGAAAAAAAATCACCTTGATCCAGCAGCACACATTCACTTTGATGTTTCTGCAGTGAGTTCACTGCCCAGAGAAAAAGGTACTGCTTTAAAAAAAAATCAGGCTTGACATTCTCAAATCATAACCATATGACTCTCAATTCCAAGCTTAAAAAAAAAAAAAAAACAACAAACCATAGCCCAGTCCCAGGAAAACACAACATTTTGTTCTGAGAAACACAGGGAAGAAGCATCTGACAATGATAACATGAAACAGGTTTGGAAGATAATAGCAGTTTGAGAAGAAAACACTTCCAAAAAATTCAGACTGCCACTACCAAAAATGGAAGAAGCTTTCTGCCAAAGATTGCAAACTGTGGTGACCTCAAGCGAGAGACTGTAGCTGATTCAAGGGAAAAATGAAAACTTTTCAAAGACAACATTGCTTGTGCTCTGCCACTGTTTATAAGTGCCTTATGCCCTCTTGCCTTTCCGGGTGGCCTGGTAAACACAGGAGCTCTTCTGTATTTTACAGTCCTCTGCCACAAAATTCTGTTAAATATTCAACTCTATGAGCACGATTTTTTATTTTTTTAACCCAGTAAGGTTACAAATACAATTGTGAATCCAGTGCAAAAAGCGTGTCATTTATTGTGTTATTTTTTGGCACCTGCCCCTATGCTGTATATATGTTCATCAAATATCCAAATGTCCAATTTATTTTCATACTGCTTGGATTTCTTCATAGAAAAACAACACTGTTTTTCTTGCATTGATTTCTTTCTAGACACAGAGTGCTACATATGCTATTTGCTAAAAATCTAAGATTGTTAGTTGTGTTGTCTGACACAGCCATGCTATTGCTTCCTTGTGCTATGCCATCATATGCTAACACAGATAAAGATCCTGATTTGAACAATCTCACCACAATGTGTAGTCTAATTTTGTTTTCATTATTCACAGAAAGGGAGCATTACATTTAATAATTAAATTATTCCCAAGGATATATAAAGAAAATGGCATACTAGACACACCGATACAGAGGCTTATTTGCTAGGGACAGGAAGAAAAATTTGGAACTAACTTTGAAAATCATCTCTAAAAATATGTCTTTAGATTTGGCCCCTATATACACATTTAAATACCTAGGATTTTTATGTGTAAAATGAACAGCTGGCACAGAAGCAACTCCAAACAGTAATTTTGGTGTATTCAAGCGTATTTTTTGCCTTTCCAGATGTTCTTCTAAAATGTCCTTTTTCATGATTTCACGTTACCCACAGGTTTATTTTCTTCCCCAGATAAAAAGACCAGGTTGCATCCCTCAGAATCAGAAAGAATACTAGCAGCCTTTCCCTAACGAGAAAACCAAAGACAACTGCAGAGTTTCATCACCTTTAGGATTAAAATGCACTGTTACTGTGGCTCAAACTGATCAGAGCCATCCCGACACAACTAAAGCAGACAAGTGACATACTATATACAAAACAGATCTCAAGAGTGAGTGTAAATTGAACTACCATGTCATGACTGGAAAAGCTGGGAGCTGTATTCCAAACCTATGTGAGGTTTCACAGGCTGTTTGTGCTGACAGCCTTCCCTGCAATTCCCTCAAATGTTGCAGATTTAGATAAGATTAAGATTTATTAAGTTTATGTACTGTTCTACAGTGGCATGCACACGCATGTGTGTGTGTGAAGGAGAGGGAGGCTAGCTCAGCTGGGTTGTGAAACATCAGCAATTTACATACCCCTATATGGTAATTTTTCTCTTATACTGTATGCAAGCAAAATACAATTAAATTATAGCCAAGATCTGCACCCCTAGTGACACTTAAAAGGATGTGAGGAAGTGTCACAATTTTCTTTGTTCCTATGTGCATTAACCTCTTATTTTCACCTAGCAAGAATTAAAATCACTACAAGAAAACTTTTACTAATATACTGTCACAAACACAGGTTAATTGATTTTACTCTGAGCAAAAAAATTATTTAAAATAAAAAAAATCACAGTATTTCCTCAAGCCTTGTGGATCGTTATGGATTTTAGTGCAATGGCATGTAGAAAGCTCATTTGTTTACTTCTGTGTATGTGAGAGTTCAGGAGGTGGGAGTCAAGATACGCATCCCATTCTTCAAGGGAAAATCAGAGCCATCCATTCAGTCTGTTTCTCTATTGCAGTTTCTTTATGAATAATTATAAACTTACTGGAAAAGTCTATGACCTATAATAATTTCTCCTTTTCCCCCATTCTTACACTACTCTGAAACATCACAGGATGAAACCAATGAGAAATCAGTCCAATCACGAATATGGTTTTACCCATGGATTTTTTTTTGCCTCCCATATTTCAATGTGACAAAAACATTGTGGAAATACTACTTATCAGAAGCATCCCCCAACAAGAAACATAAGAGAATTCTGTAATAGATTTCTTTCAGCTTCATTCTACAGATCATATTTAAAAGTGTTTCATTGGTTACATGTTCTCTCACAATGACTAGAGAGGAGAACAAAAAAAAAATAGCCAAACACTTTCCTGGTCACAAACGGACGTACTTCAAGGAAGTCTGAAAAATTAGTCCATTACAGTCTTAGTTCAACCAAGTACAGAGCACTGCCAGGTAAGAGAAGAAAAAAAAAAAAAAAAAAAAAAAAGTTTGGTTCTAGAAGGTGCTATTTGTGCTCACACTGAAATGAAACATAACTGAGCTGATGACATGCAAGGTATCATATGACTGCACCTAACTTGCATGCAGCCTCCACCTGTTGCACTGGGCTGCGCTGAAATTCAGTTCATTTTACTAGCACCTAACACTTACACGTTGCTTTACTGCTGTGTTATTAAATACAGCACATTGCCTCATAAAAGGAAGCCCTATAATTCATATTCACCAAAAAGGTACATCCTGGCGATTTGTTACCAGAATTTGATTTGACAAATGTCTTGGATTCCATGCAACTTGCAGGGCCAGTATACAAAACATCAGACTTGTGCAAAACTCCAGGACAAATTAGCAGTTCAGTGGGGAAGTAAATGCTTTATAGCACTTAGGAGGCTGTGGTTCAAGGATGCATTCAGCCCTCCATCCTAAACCAGCTCAAAGCTGCCTTCAGACAGTTCACTCACGACATGACAGAGGAGGTAACACCTCATACCAACTCTCTAGTGACCCCTCTAGATGAATCAGGAGAGAAATTGACAAACTACAAAGGCATTCTCAGATGAAGGCAGGCTGGCCGGCTGGAGAGTTTTAGGAAGAGACACACAGGTCAAACAGAAGTCTTCAGGGATCCGAAAACTCGTGTTTCCTGCACCACTCCCTCTTTAAAAAGAGCAACAAACTCTGTCAAATTAAAATGCTGAAGTCCTTTTATTTATTTTACTTTTATATAATGTAAGTCTAAGCTTGTTTTAAGAGTAATCACACAAGTGATTATAAACCATTTAACTTGGGCACAACCATAAGTTCCTGACATTGGAGCCCGATTTGTGCAGCTCCTTACTCACAAGAAGCTGCCTGTTTTAATCGCACTGCTGTTCTCGTGGAGGAGGAACAGTTTCAGAGCTAGAACAGAAACCACACTACCGTGGCACTCCCTCCACAATTTCTTTTTTTTTTTCTCCTGCTTTTGAAATGAACTGCCTCCAACTGCTTTGTTTCTTTGCTGATTTTGGCAATCTCATTGGGAACTTACTTCTTGTGCATAGGTAGTCTTGATATCACTTTCCAAAACTTCTCTGCCTGAGTTCATTCTATGGCTTTTGCAGTTCACTATCTCTGCTTGCAGAATGGCCTCACAGAGTGGATACTGGAGTAGTTTATGCTTTATGAAGTTTTCTCAAGATTTTGCCTTTTTTTTTTCCCAAGAGGTGATTGAAAACAGAAAGAAAAAGCCCGTTTTGCCTTTTTTCCCCCCCTTTAATACTCTTATTCTGAGCCCCATGTATGACAATACCTCTTGGAAAATTGCTCCTGTCCAATAATAAGTTCAAAGTATTCCTTTGCCAGAGGCATTCACTCATTATATAAATCAAACAAGCATACAAAAACAGACAAAAAGTGACTGGTAATGCCCAGTGAATTTCTCTGCTCAGCTAAGATGATTTGGGTGCATTGCATGCAGATGTCAGGTATTTTTATAAAGAGCTCCATTGTGCAGGGCCCCACTACTCCTCCATCGCTCCCAGCACTCCCTTAAAAGGGGGGTGGTGGGGAGACAACCATTCCAGCTGGGCTTGGAACCTCGTCTGAGCCAGGAAAACCACAGCTCATAAGCAAAGAGGAAGCATAATGTTCTACAAGGACAAAACATTAGCAAAAATGTCACTCAGCCCCAGTTCCACATGTTGGCTGCCACGGCCTCTTCCTCCTAGCATGCCCGATTGATATAAATTCCATCTGCTCAGCAGCCAAGTGACAGAGAAGAAATACCGGCATCTGGTCTCTATTGCTGTCGGGTTTTTGTTCCATGTTAGACCTTAGCTAGAAACATATGAAGAGATGAAGGTGCTGGCAAGCGACTAAAAGGCTTCACTGGCACAAATGAGAATTTCTGATGCTTTTCACACTTCACTCTGGTTTTTTACAGGGAAAAAGGCAGAGGAGACTTGATAAACTGAGTTGGGAGAGCCAACAGGCCTGGAGGTCATTTGGTGCTTCTAACTTTTTTTGAGTGTTTAAAACTGTAAAGCAGAACAATTTTTTTTAACACGACAGAAGGTAACGAAGTCACACAAGAATGCTGCTCTTCAGCTAGCTTTTTTTTTCTCGTTCTCTTAAACATCCACTGGTTTGGACCTGATCCACAGGCACTTTATATTCTCCTGAGAAGCAGCTGGAAAGTGCCAAACCACTAACTTTTTTTTTAACCCCACTGTGTCCAGCAGAAAACAAGTTATTTAAACCAAAGAGAGAGCAATAAAGCAAACTAGCAACATGCATTACTGTCTGAGAAGTGCTGCCCGAGTGCTTTTTGAGAGCGACTGCTGAAGAGGTGGGGAAGAATGTGAGTCAATGTGAGTGTGCGTGTGTGTGTCTGTGTACATTCAAAGATTTCTTTGAGGAACGACTACGCACACCAACAAAGGTGCAAGAACAAATAGAGGTGTGACAGAGAGGAAAGCAAAAAGCAAAACACATTGGTAATAAACTTGGGGACAGACAATTTTCCCCCTGCTGAAAACAGTAAAACAGAGACAAAAACTTAGGAAAGCATTCTGTACTAAAAGAGATCTGCCAAACATGCAGGATAGCTAGTCTATGGTAACGTAAAATCTTTCTAATTTTCAGGTGGAATCTAAATATTCCAAAACAATATAGAACTTGCTTTTATTAGAATTAAAAACAGAGTAGTCTTCCATTAATTTGCAATGCCTCCAGCCCTTGTTGGTCTCTTATGATCCCCTCTGCAATACAATGTCCTTTTGTTTGGGTGACAGGACCACAAACTGACAGAGGGAAATGAAGCGAGTGAACAGCTATCAAAACGACATTATAACACCAACAAGAGAAAGCGCATGTACGAGAAGAGCTCTCTCTCAAGAACATATAAATATATAATAGAGCCCTGGAACACTTAATAATTAATTGTGAGGAAGAAGCTTTTATTTCAACAAAAAGAGGAGCTTCCAACCAGCAATCCCATGAGAGTGGAACAATCCAGTACACGGATGCCCAAAAGGAAGATCTGTGCCAGTTCCCTCATAATGTGAAGCTCCCCTTCCATAGAGGCCAGAATCACCTCAACACCCTGTCAGCATTGCATCTTCAAATGAAGTCTGAAGCGGTACCCACCTATGCTGATTCCCCGCATGCAGTGGAATTACTCCCAGTGACTTCAATGCAGTTTGCACCTAACTCAATAAGGTCAGCAATCTAGCTGGTTAGTTGGGTAACAAGTTTTACAAGATCACAGAATTAGGGGTCAAATATTCCACTGCTGGCTCACCTCACTGTGGGCAAGTCACTTCGGCTAACTTAGTGTTCCTCATTGGAGATTACTACTCAACTTGTAGCCCCAACATAAAGCCTTAAGTACATACAGTACAACATTCTTGTGAGGAATCAGTAGTGCTTATGCATTAGCTATGTGCCTCCATACAATCAACAGTTTAGAGTTTTACAAAGATTTTGGAGGGACTTATTTCACCTTCAGGTCTTGTTGTCTGGAATGTCTGCCTCTTGGAGTTGCTATTTACTTGTCATCCAAACAAACTCAGCACAGGCACTTTCTCCCAGCAGTGCCTTCCTCAGGGGATTCCTGCAGTGCCATTCCTGCAGAAAAGTTCTGATTTTCACTGATTTGTTAGAAATACACCGCAAAGCTCATTACATGAGCAATTAATTCAAGCTCAGTGTCCACCAAAGAGTACTATCCCCATCAATGTAAATACAGTGGTTAAATACTGCAAGTTACTTCACTCTAGTTTCTACTCAGGAAATAGGCAAAGCAGAAGCTGTCTTAATCAAACAACTACAGAACTAATATAGCAGCTACCTATGTATCACTTCACTTTAGAGTGCCTCTCCAAAGCACTGTCTTTGCTCATGAGACCTGTCTATTGCCTTGACACTAAATGATTTCCTGTCCACAGACTGCACCTTGCTTAAAGTAAGTTTCTACTAAGCATGAGGATCAGGTAACAATAAATACCCTAGCCAGGGCTCCTTAGGAAAAGAAGCATATCACTCTCAAAAAGAAGGGATAATTATCCTGTTAAGCAGAGTAATGGTGCAAAAAATTCATCTTTTATAGCAAGGTGGCAACTGAAGTAACTTCTATCTTCCCTCTCCTTCCCATGCCCAAATAGATAATCAATGCAGAGTCTCAGTTGTCTTTTCACTCTATTTCTGGAGCACGTACATCAGTGAGGCTACTACCACAGTAAAACAGTAGGACAAACTTTTTAGTATTAAATAGATGTGTGCACATAATTGCTACATATGCTGGTCCAAACAAATTCCAGGGTTATATTTCCAGTGAATGTGGCTGGGTGAGAGCTGACTTAAAACACTTTGTAACGTATCTCACTGTCTGGAGCAGACAACATTACACTTCCCAAAGGCAAGGCTCGGTGCACAGTCAGCGATGAGAGGGGACAACTGAGGCGCCTAATGGTGGAACCCATCAGCACAATTTCCCGCAAGTCAGGAACATGAAACAGTGCAGCTGCTGGGATGAGTGAATAGCTGAAGGAGCTTGTGTGAGCTTCAATAGCAGGCCAGAGCAGCACTCCACTGTGAATGACAAGTGATGGGCCAAATCACTGGGGAGCTCCCGATGAGTTATTAATGGTGACAGGTACACTACCTGGGAGACAGGTTGAGAGGGGAAAAAGATTATTTATAAGCGAATAGTTAACAGCTGTACCCACTGCTAAGCATTACATGGATGCCACAAACTGTAGAATTCAAATCTTGGGTTATTCAAGCACGAACAACTGCCTGTCACCGAAGTGCAACGCATCGGTACAAATTAAGGTGGGAGAGATGAGACGAGGCTGGAACGATGCTTTTGCTCAAGAAGGCAATATCACCACAGAGTGCAGATAAGAGCTAGAAAAGGGCTGAGATAACCATGAAGTGAATTATGGTTCTTAATAATAATAGTGAATTTGCAAGAACAGCTTTTTAATTTTTCCTGAGGGCTTTTGCAAGAGAATAGATGCTGAATGTGTCCTGTACTGACAAGAATAAATGGGGGGAAAAACATAATAAGCAAAGGAAATGTTTTCGAAGAAGTTTCTTTTGAAATGAGAAATGCCATATTTCTATTGTGGAGATAATTTCTTTCATCTCCAGCCCCCTCCCAAGGTTGAAAGCCACATTGTTAAGCTTATAATATAATGTTCTTACAATACCTACAATAATGCAGTCACCCAGTTTTTCCCAAAGGAATGAAGCATTGTACTATGGAGTATATTAAAAATGGCCTGGACAAAAATCTTTCAAATCCATTTCTTGTATAATCCTGCAGTAACATAAGCAGGCCCCCCTTCCCCTGCAATCAGGATTTTGGAAATGTTTTCATAATGTGAACATCATCCTGAGAGGAACTGTTTCCGAGCCCTTTCCTATCGCATTGCGAAGATACATCTCTGCAGTAAATGCTTACATAGAAGATAAAAACTAAGAAAGAATTTTATGCTTTTTTTGTGGTCTTTTAATGCAGTAGAGCAGTCAAATAGCAGCAAGACTAGCCAGCTTCCAAGACAATAAGCATGTGCTCCACTGACTTCTAGGATTCCATAAAGCACAGGCAGGGGATCCCTGCACTGGATGTCTGACCAGAAGGAGACATTTTTGACCCCCAACAAAATGTGTCACATGGCTGATCTTAAAAAGAAAGGATGGAGAGAAAAAGTAACAACCTAAATGCTTAAGCTCCAAATTCAGTTTTTCTTGAAATACAGTCTCAAACAGATTGCAAAATGGTAGGGAAAAAAAGAGGGCTAGTCAGCAACAGCTGGGTTCCTCCAAGGTGGAGGGAAGAAACTGCTTATATCTATGGTTACTGCCACTTCTCATTTCTTTGCCATAGGGGCATTGTGTTTTTCCATGCTCTGGAGGAGAAATGTGAGCCAGAAAAGGTTCACACTTCAAAAAACTTCAGAGTCTTTAAAATATAAGGACATAAACTGACTCTGCTCCATAACTGTTTGCAGGATTTGGTCCAAATCCTTCAGTTCAGGCATCCCAAAGTGAACATCACTAAAAGGCAAACAGCCCTGTGTGTGAGCGCGTGTGCATGCGTGTGTGTATGTTGGGGGTTGCTGTGATATTAGCCAAGCTTACTCATAACTTGCTTTCTGCTCTTCATAAGATTTAATTATTTTTCCTTGTCTGTTTCATTCCCGTTCTCATGGACAACTGGTACGATTCCTCAGTGTCTGAACCTCTCACACTGTGAATCAATATTTATATATACAGCCAAAGCTGAGTGAGACTGTTACATTTTATCTTAACAATTGGCCATTAAAATATTTTTATTAAGTACTATGCATTGTGGAAACTGCTTTTCACACAACTTAATTTTTGGGCATAAAACAATCAAGCAGTCACAACATCATTTTTAAAGGTACAGTGGGAGATTCAGAAACTGAATATAGGTGGGATTTGGCATTAGTAGCCTTCTAAAAATTCTATATCTGCACTGTTATCCCCAGATGTTATTGATTAAATCCTTGTTTCCCTGCCCTCCTATTTTAAATTTATTTTTGCTTAAACAGACACATGCTAGAGGAGCTGGGCTAAAGGCAGAGGAAACATAAGTCAAATTTCACAAAGAGTGAAATTTGAAAAGTTAATTCACTATGCTTAGCTGTCAAAAAGCATGGAATTTAGAGTGAACAAGGTGAGCTCAGTTTTGATATCTCCATTTCAACTAAACAGTGCCTTACCGGACAGGTGGTTCCACTGCTTGTAAAGCAAGGCACTACTAAAATAAATATCAGAGTCTGGCTCTAAATGATAATTTTCTTTCTTGTATTCATAGACAGAAACTGAAATGTGAACTTCTTTACTATTTCTTCAGAGATAGGTCTATGAATTTGGAAGCACGGATTTTGATAGTCAAGTTGCATGGAGATATCAGTGCCTGCTGCTATCACGGTCAAAAAGCAAAACTGTAACTTACTTTTAAAAAATTGTATGTGCAAAATTAATAATTTCAAAGATCTACCTGTCGGCTACCTTTCAGCAAAAACAAACAAACAAACAAAGCTACAAAAATATTATAAAACATATGGTGCAAACCATGAGTGCATGTATTTTACATTAGTCAAAATTATTTACCATGTGACTGGATCAGAATGAATATTCCAAGGACGGTACACAACATCACCTCAGTTGGTCATGTGTTAACAAGTACTTCAACCACTTCTGCAAACCTCCTCCTCTTTTTCACAGAGTGTATTTGGTACATTATGTCCACACGTTTCAAAGGGAACAGAAACTCATCTCTTAACTTGTACATACAATGTAATCAGCTCAGCATGCTGAGCAAAGTCTTGGCTCCCTGCATAGCTCCCTGCAGACACCCAGCTAGAAGGGAAAGGAATTGGGTATGCAGCAGCCACCCATACCTGACCCACAGACAACTGGGAAGGAGATGGCTGGGTGGGCACAGATCTTGTGCTCACTGACTATTTCTTCCACTTACCCCACAAACCTAATGTTTGAAGCACAAAGGAAAATGAGCAGCGACCTGGACCAGAGAAATTAAGACTTTCCTTTAATGAGGCCCCGGTCTTCATGGACATGACAAAACTGACTTGGAGACCTCCCGGTAAGAATCTGCTTCATTAGTGAGTCTCCATGTGCAAAACATGCCACAAACAATCTGTGGATTGTGGCATGGTTTTGAAAGATGTAATAAATGTCAATGCAGAGAGATGGAGTCTAACCCAGTGAAAACAATTAACAATAAAGACTCTTTAGAAACCTATAATTTTTAATTTAAACATATTTTCTCCTACAGTTCTCACAAGCTACTATTCATTCCTCTTCAACTTAAGTTTGAAGCTCTTATGAAGCACCTCAAACTGGTTTGACATTTAAATTCTCATAAGCGCTTCAAAGCCCATAAAACTTGCATTGATATTTTTATCCTGCTCCAAACAAATCTTAACATTGATATAACAAGCAGTTCCATGCTAATGTACTATATTTTCATGGATCTACTTGATCCTGCAGGTTACTACTCACAAAGAAAAAAAAAACAAACTTTGGAAAAAACGTAGTTTTTTATTATTTCTATAACTCTGGGAAAAGTGTAAAGCTCAGGTTAGTTATGTCACGATGTTTCGATGTCTAAGAAAAATGGCTGTATTGACCCAGCGGGACAACTAATTCTTCATTCCAGCTGAACAGATACTCTTCCAACTACCAGAATAAACAACCTTCTATTTAATAATTGTTATAGGACAGTATGAACACTAAATGCAATAATACTGCACTATAACACTGTAACAAAGGTAGCAAATTGAAATATATACAGGGTTACCGGTCTGTTCAGTTCATAACACATCCAAGTACCGGGCTCCATGAATATATACAAGTAGTTATTATGAGAAACTTCTTCTTTGAAGATGCATCTTAAGATCATCATGTAAAATCAACTTGATAGCCATATGTCATTGACGGAACACAGGCTCCTCAAGCCACAGACTCCAAACAACAGCTGGAAGTGACCATGGTATGCACATTGTAAGTGGCTGCCGTTGTATCTCTGGACCACATTACCTCTGCTGGTCAGTTGTTCCAGAACAACTTCTTACGTTCTGTAACACCCAGGTTCTCTACAGCCTCACAGCAAACACAACTGTATGTGCAATTTGCTACAGCGATTATTAATTCATCATCCTTCTTCTCCCAATAAAACATATCTCTGCCTTCAGCTGTGGCAAAAAATAGATGTCATGGGTCTTATACACATTACCTCACAACTCTTTGAGTGTACAAAGGGAAGAGAAGAGTTCTGTTTTGCATCCCATGGTACTGTTGGAAGTACTTCTATCAATAAGAAACCAGATCACACATAGAAAGTGATTGAAGTAGTACTGGTTATATTCTTTAAAACTAAATTTAATTTCATTTTATGGAATTCTTTCTAAAACAGATGGGTTGGACAAAAGATTTTGTGGATTGTAACATTACATAGTCAGCATGTTTTATTTAGTACTCAGGAACACTACTGCAGAATAGCCAATTCTTGCAATTTTATAAAAAAATCTCCTGATATTACAAGGTAGGGTTTTTAGGGTACCCGCTTCCTGGAGTTCTTGTGTTGATTTTCATCTGAAGAAGTTTTCATTTTTAATTGGTTTTTATGATAGGTTTCAAAACAGGAAGAAGCAGCTTGAAAATACAAACCTAACTTTCTCCAGCATAAAATGGAAACCAAAAAGAAATTGTATTAAATCTGTTTCAAACCAATTCCTCAATATTCAGAATCTGAATTTATGACCTTCAAATGTTTGAGACCAGTAATACTGAATTGCTTCAGATGAATATGCTGACCTTCTGTAGTGACTATCCTCTTCTGAAGCCATTCACCACGCACTCATTCAGCTATATATTGAGCTAGCTGAACAGAGTAAGTTGCCCAGGCATTGTCTTAACTATTTCCAAACAGTCTGAGAGCCATTCTGTTTTAATGGCAAGCCGGGTGCAACATAAGCTAAGTTGCAAGCAACCTGATGAGAAGGCTCATTTCCTTTATTCCTATTTGTCAGCACCATATGTCAACAAGTTAAAGACATCCAACACCCATACTGCATGGATAAAAATGTAATTATGTTAACTCTACCACCATATCCACATCACTGGGCAAGCTATACATATACACACAAAACCCAGCAAGCTGATACATACAGGGCCAGCAGCCTTAAAAATCTTCCTTCTCTGCAGGAAGGACTGTCAGTCAGTAACACGGGTTTCCACACCCTTTCAAACAGAAGGAATGTAAGACTTTGGGGTGCAATTCTGGCCAGATTCATCATGAAGAATCCAGCAAGACTGGATACAAACAGACATAGTTTCCACTACTGTAAAAAGTAAAAATGAAACAAATGAAACAATTGAAACAAGTTCTTCCTCTTTCACTGAAACTACTGTTCCAGTGGTGGCGATGTTTCAGAATTTGACTAAAGAACAATCATAATTACACATTCTATTTCATTAGAGGATCTCAAAGCACTTCATAAACATTAATTAACAACATCCAAGTATTAATTGGGATGATTAGAACATTTTGAAAAAGCCGTGGGGGAGGAGAGAAATCACACAGAAGCACAAAGGACTCCTGCAGCAAGTTAATATATTAGAGCTGGTAGACAATACATGTTTTCTGGCTTCAAGTTAAGCATTCAGAATTCCAGGACATGGTGAAAAATAATAACC
>NW_010129815.1:0-209 GCF_000699245.1 Pterocles gutturalis | reverse complement strand
GTAACGGCACGGCAGCACGTCCCACGTGCCCAGGAAAGGTCCCCCAGGTACCTCGGAAAGCGTAAAGGGAACCGTTCTTCAGGTCTGTGAAGGCGTCAAAAGGTTTCCCGCTGCACAGCTCCTCGGGCTCCTCCACAGGGTCCCACTCCCCAAAAACATCCGGCTTGGTGCTGGGCACCTCCTCCACGGGCACCTCCGTCAGCGTCTCC
>NW_010129814.1:34956-51475 GCF_000699245.1 Pterocles gutturalis | reverse complement strand
GGTCTTACGAGGAGCGGCTGAGGGAGCGGCCTTAACACTCTCTACAACCACCTGAAAGGAGGTTGTAGTGATGTGGGTGCTGGCCTCTTCTCTAAAGTAACAAGTGATAGGACAAGATTAAACGGGCTCAAGTTGCACCAGGGGAGGTTTAGGCTAGATATTAGAAAAAATTTCTTCACTGAAAGAGTGATCAGGCATTGGAACAGGCTGGCGGCTGCCCAGGGAAGTGGTGGAGTCACCATCCCTGGAGGTGTTCAAGAAGCGTGTAGATGTGGTGCTTAGGGACATGGTTTAGTGAGTTAGGTGGTGTGGGTTGACGGTTGGACTTGATGATCCTTGAGGTCTTTTCCAACCTTAATGATTCTATGATTGTGTGATATATAACTGACGTGTTTGCTTGAAGTTTTACACAAAACCACAGCATGAACAGAGGCCCAGTGTAGATTTTTCATCTTTAACTTAGAATTTGACACAGGTGTAAACTATTAAAAATAGAGACATATGGGATAGATAAGTAACCTTATCTGTCACTGCTGCTACTCACTATCCATATGCCTATATGCTCTTACGTAAACATATGTTTAAACGTGTGAAAATAGAGTGCAATTTGCTTGGAATTTTCTTCACACAGTATTGTAATCTGCTATTTATGTTACAGTATCAATGTATTACATGTATTGTGAATGGAAAACAAAAAATTTAGCTAAATACTTGTCTTTTCAACTCCTCTTAAGAGACCTTTTTTATAAAGAAAAAATCAGGATGAGGATGGATAGGGGATTCAAGGGAACAGTGAGAAAGATGCTATTCTGTAAAAAGGCTTTATATTCAGCATGCTTGTTGCCTTACAAGACTCTTTCCTTTCTCACTGAGACTTTTAGTAGTAGTAAAAGCTCTAAGGAACATTTGAAGAACGACAGTGAAGTGTAAACAGACATTTAAGGAACTCCCAAGAGTAAGAGTATGATGTTAGGAAAAAACTAAGGAGTCTGTGTGAAAATTTGTGGGCTGACAATATGGACTAAATGGCTTAAGAGTTAACTTCTGAATAATGGACATTGATATAAAATAAGGTTAAGTCTTGAAAGTAACAAAAATTTAATCTGGAGGAGCAGTACAAGACAAGCAAATGTAATCACATCCTTTATTGGCCACATTATGTATTCTAGACCAGTCCCACTGTGCTGGCAAAGATCTATAATAGGAATTTGTGCCCTACTTGTTGGGCACAAATGTGTGAAAATATAATAGTAAGGATAAGGAGAACTGTGAATAATAGCAACTTCCCAAAAATGGAAATAGAATGGAGCTGTAATAGAAGTGAGCGATCCAAACAAAAATAGCCCAGGGGTTTGTGAATGATTGCATGAAGCCATGTTAGTATGGAATATTAGGTATCGGTTCTTTGTTGGGCGTTTCATTCAGAAATGAATTCCACATCTTTACTCAGCACCTGGGAAGCGTTCAGGCTGACTTCATAGCAGGCATGTTGCTTTTGCATTTGTAATGAGTCCAAATGAACGTAGATGCAGTTTGACGTCATTCAAAGCATTTTTTTCCTCCAATGCACGTCTGCAACTGCTGCTACTCTGCAGACAGCAGCAGCCACAGCTGCATGTTGCTGAAGCCACCCTCCCATCAGTACGTTTCCTTTGAGGCCAGTGGGATGGGAGATTATTCCCTCCATTATCGATAGGTGAGGTAAGAAGAGAAATTACCGTGCAAAAAAACCCCATAGCATCACAGAGGAGTTAAATGTTATTTTCCAGATAAAACATTCAGTTAAAGTAGGAGCAGGGAATTTGCAGACATTTGTTTTTTCCTCAGAAGAACTGAAAAACATTTTGTTGTGGATGAGGCATAAATGTTGTGTGGGCTGGAATTATACAACTGATTCATTTGGAATTTTGTAGCAGTGCAGTGCTGCTTTTGATGAAGTTGTAACAGCTTAACCCTAGAAGGAAGTTAATTCTTATACTACTGTACCACTATTAAATGTGGGTGATATTTATTGTATCAAAATATTTAAAATTATTTGACCTGTGGTGTGGTATGCCAACAGTTGTGTTGGCATAGAATTGTGTTGTGTTGGAAGAGATTTTTTTCCATGTAAGAAGTTACATTTATATAGAGCCAATTTAATCACAGTCGTAGTAGTGGAAGAGTAGTCATGGTACAGTTCTAATTCTGGTGTAAGGAAAACTATAGCTTGTGTAGGAAGGCCTATATATATCAATAGAAATGAACATGCTGTTACTGTGACTGATCTCATCACTGACTGAGGGATTTAATGCTTGGTTGTTGCTTCCTGTTGTTAAAGATATTGAAGAACCCAACACACAGAGGCTTCTTTCTCAACCAGTTATTGTGTCTTCCAAGCTCCAAATCCCTGGTCTACCCTTGCGCTGGGAACAGCAGAGCAAGCTCCTTCCAAGCGTAGCTGGGATCCCAGCCAGTAAAGTTTCTAAGTGGAGTACAGATGAGGTAGGTTTCCCCTATATCTTCCCTCTCAGTGCCACTGCCCTTGAAGTCTTGATTGATTCAGAGCTTTAAATTAACCCTGTAAATTAACAACAATGTATTAGTATTCAGAGGATTAAAGTCAGCCAGACCTAATGTTGCAGATCCCCAAAAATGCTCGTTCAGCTGCCATCCAGCCCTAGAAGCAGTAAGTATTAATTCATATCTGTGTAGGTAGGTATAGGTGTAGATAAATATATTTGCATAAATATATATTCACTGGGGTTAAAAAGGGAAGGAAAAGTGCTAAACGTATGGCCCAGCATATCAGGTGCTACACTACTAACATCTAGCACCCACATAAACATTTTGGAGGCATGGGTTAGAGGTCAGCATGGACCAAGGAACTATTCTAGTCCATAGTTTGGATGTCGCTCACTGTTTTGGAGGGTGAGAATATAGTGCAGAGAGAAGCAGTGTGGATATGGTCAGGCCATAACACCTGATTTCAGGAATAGAGCCCTGCCACTGTTCAGGTATGTAACAGTGCTTGGACAGACAGGGCCTAGTCCCTGCTTTACTTTCAGAAGTACCTATGACTAAGGTAGTTTTCTGAAGCTGGGGTCTCCTCTAATCAGAGAAAAAAGAAGAGTATGAACTTTGAAAAAGGATTTGCTAATCTCTGTGCTGTAAAGAATAAAGAGGAAGGCAACAACAATTTGTGAGAAGTTATTCACCAAGAGAAGATTCATGGTTCTGGATCTGCATGGATAGAATAACCTGAGTAATTTGAGGGGGCAGTGATATCCCACTCTTAGATATCTAGTGGACAAATGGCAGATTTTGTGAATCCTGTCCTTAAACACCCAGTTGCATGACTCCGTGCACTTGCAGAAAAAGGTGGAACGCCTAATATGAGGCTGTAAAAACAGTAGCTAAAAAACTTAGCTTTAATGATTGTCAACCTTTAAGACTATTTTGAGAAAACACTGGCCTTACTAAATTTTTTGTTGTATACTTTGGTGGCAGGTCTCTGAATTTATACGGAGCTTACCAGGATGTGAAGAACATGGCAAGGTGTTTAAAGATGAGGTGGGTGAATTTTATATCAGAAAGACATAGAGTACAAAGCTTGGTGGAAAGATTAATTTTATGTCATCATTAAAAATACATGTAAAGTAGTAGGATGAAGAGTATGTTTAAAGTCAGATGCAAATGTATGGAAGATGAGGCTAGTTAGCAGGTCATGGAGTGAGTGGGAAGGAAGTCCAGAAGATAAAACTAGCTTAGTGTCAGCCAGGTCTGTCGTGCTTCTCTGGCTTTGTTACTGCAGCTGAAGTTACTTAGAACTGATGGTAGAAGAGGAGGAACTTCATGATTTACTAGTCTCTTAATCTGTTTTGAGGAAATCTACTTATAAGTATGTTATTTTAATTCTGCAGGATATTAATAAGTAAAATAAAGCAGAGCAGTGGTTCAAGACAACCAGCTCTTAAAACTCTTTGCATTTTGTCTGATCACACTTAGTTCTTGATGCTCTTCCTCCTGATACAGACAGTTTACAAATGTGATTTGAGTGTGTGAGTTCTTGATGCTCTTCCTCCTGATACAGTTTACAAATGTGATTTAAGTGTGTGGGAAGTGAGAGGCATCTGAAGTTCAAAGGAGTGTGTACTCACTTTGTGAGCAAGCCAGGCATGCATTTCTGGTATCTGAGAAGATTGTTGTGTCAGAGTTGTCATTAGGAAGTGATAGGGGTTTTAAGTACATTGAGCCTTTATGAGCTACATAGGCTCATTCTTTTCCTCTCAGAGTTTTGTTTCTCCTGTTAATGCTTGGTTTCAAGAAGGCTGTTTGATCACAAATTGCTAAAGTGAATAGTTTAGGTGCTTATCCCAGCCAGACCACCTGAATGAGCAGAGTCTGATACTGTAATATGCCAAGTCAGCCAGCCTTTCAAGTGAAGAATAATTGTGGTATGTAGACTTGAGAAGGCACCTCCTGAGGAAAATACATGCAGATGGCCCTGCTAATCTCCTGCAACAAAAGTTTTCAGGCAGTGCTGTAGATTGTAATGACTATTACAGTTGCATGTCAAAGGACTGACAGGCTGCATCTCTGGACATTTTGCACTTGCTCAGATGTTAGGCATTTTACAGTTGCAGCAGGTATGCAGGCCTAGATCATCTCCTGTGTCACTTAGGGTGTCTCACCAATGTCTTTAGGATCAATAAAAGCTGGCATATTGCTGATCATGTCAGCAGGTGGGAAGTGCCACAGAGATGGATGAATCCTAAACACTTTCATTCTTAGAGGTGTAAGAAAATACTTCTCCTCTTTAGGATTCAGCCTCTCAGGCTTTGTCTGTGAGTAGTAAATTAAACCTCTCCCAGTAAGGCCAACTGGCATGAACTGGCTGGCATCAGTAGGTCTTTTGGTAGGTGGAAGGTGCTGTTTCAAACTTCTGCTGTGGAAATGAACCCTCATCCTGCTTATATTAAGATGTTGTAAAAAGTTGGGCACCCCCACGTTCCCACGCTTGTGGTTCTGAGCACACCCAGACTGACTTTGTGCACAAGATGAGTAGAAAGTAGTTGTGGTAACTGTGTGATGCTGTTCTCGCTGCAATGTTTCTTGACTTACAGTGCTGGGATGTACCTTGCAGGCTTCCTTTGCAGCATATGTGATTCAGAAAGCTTGTCTTCTAGTCTTACAGGAGTTTAATTACACTATTTTTATCTCAAATTAGTATCTCTAAGCCTAAGCAGTGCTCCTGATTTAACCACAGTTGGCTTTTAAGCCTAGCTGTCCTGCTTGTGTTACACTGGAAACTTGATAACAAAGTGACTTGGAGTTTATACAAGAAGTATTGGCCCCAGTGAAGCCCTTGGAACTGAGGGCCGTGTGTTTTTTTGTGATATTTTTGGGCAATTGGCTTATAGCAGAATATTCACCTGTAACATTAATTAAAACAGCAGTACTACAAGGCTGGCAGAAAAAATACTCAGTGTTTTCAAAAGTTGTGTTTGTGTCAAAGAGGCAGTTTTTCGTAGCCTGGCCCCTGTTTACATCTGGGACCAAATTCATTTTAATTTGACACTATCACACTATTGAATGAACAGAAAGGGGTGGCCTGAAGAGGTTTCCAGTTCTTCAGCTGGAAGTGAAGTCTGGAAGCTTTCTTACAAAGCCTTGCATAAAAGGAGTAGCTAAGATGTTAAAAAGTTTTACTTTGCTGCAGTGCAGTTGCATTCTACTTCCTTTACCCATTTCAGTTTTCAATAGCTTTTACCTTATACTGTCAGTACTAAAATAAAAACTGGTTAGCTAAAAATTAGCCAGGCAGTTGTTTTCAAGCAGAAAGAGAATAATCATCCTGTTCTTTTGGAGTAGCTGATCTGTGTAAAAGGTTGAAATCAAAGCTATCCTGAAAGCATTTTAAAGTGTTTTCATTCAGCTTTCCTTTACACTGCCTGAAATTGCTGGGAATTTTCTTTTCATGTTTTCTGCAACATCTGTACTGCTGCACTGTCAGACCTATTAATAGCTCTGTGTGTTTTCTCTTTTAAAGCAAATTGATGGAGAAGCATTTCTGCTAATGACCCAATCGGACATAGTAAAAATAATGAGCATTAAACTAGGACCAGCCCTAAAAATCTTTAATTCCATTCTGATGTTCAAAGCTGCAGAGAAGAACTCACACAATGAACTTTGAAGATAATGGAAAATGTGTACAAGCCGACTTTCTCCCCTGGAGCTCATGTTTTATTCAAAGCACAAAGACTCGCTTTGTTGAGTAAGGACTCTCAGAAAAGAAGAAACTTATGTTCAGCACTGGTGGACTATTTATATTCTCCTAGAGCCAGTACACATCTGAATCCTTCTGGGAAGTGTTCAAGCTTTTGAGAAGGTACTGTGTAACAGCCGAGTTAGCTAGTCTTATGTACCAAACTAATGGCGCTAATTCTCCATGGATGGTTGGGATCTCTGACTTTCTCTGGACATCAAGAAACCGTCATTAATTATTTATGCTGTATTATATAAGGGAACCATAATATTTTCTAAGGATTCTTCAATTATACTTCATGTACCCATTTTACTTTTCAGAAGCGTTTGCTTCATACTATCAAAATTAAAACTGATTAGCCAAAACTTAGGCTACAGGTAGCCAGATGAGACTGTTATGGCTAATACGTATTTGTGCCATAGTTTAAAAATGAAACACTTAATGTTACATATGTGACACTTTATGCTATAGCACATAACTTTACAGATTATAAAACTGTCTGTTTGCTTGTAACAAAACAAAACAAACTTTGTTGGGGTTGAAATTATAATGCTTTTTTGATAACTGAATGTTTTTACTTTTGCACGATGACAAAAATGTTATGTGAGTTTTTCCACCAGCATCTTTAATGTATTTTACCAAAAGATCAGTATAGAGAAGGCTGCAACTGAAAAATAAAAGTTTGACTTCATAGACAACTTTTTGTTTATGCTGCACAATAGAGTCCCAACCATGGGAGCCTGCTACAGTCCTTCTGCACATGAAGGAAAATACATGTATTTTGAGGTAAGGATATTAGCAAAAAAGAAAATATATGCATTCATGTCTGCACGTGCTAGTCTCCAGTATACTTACCACAACAGTGGAGAAAAACAGTGTGCTACAGCTAGGACTGCTACTCTGGCTTCATATTCAGCATAGGTTTGTTTTCCCAGTGGTGGGAGAATTATTTCACCCACCACTTCCTAGTTCGAAAGTCCAAATTATAAATGAATAAAGTATAGGGGGAAAGACAAAGCACAGAGGGAAAGGATACTTCATCGCATATGGTCCATTGGCACATCCTAGCTGTAAAATGCATGAGTTTCACCAGGTCAGCAGCAAGGCTGCAGGTGCCACCAGCAGGTACTTGGGTGAGGCAACCTTCTTTCTTGGAGGATTGTTATAACGATTTGTAAGGGAAAGTTGTTATGCTTGGTATATATATATGTAAGATATAAACAAGATGCACTTTAAATGGAAGAAAGCCTAGCTACCTGTATACTGAGGACTGTTGCAGAATGTTACTTTTGCAAGAAGACAGAGAAGAGTTGGATCACGATTTTTGGCATCCTTCTTCTTAGTGCTGCGGTGGGCAGTTGCTCAGCCTTTAGAGCTCAGAACAAACAGAGCATTTCCATTGCACAGAGCTGGGAGAATTTTACATCTTCCCACAGATTTTGCTAGGCTGTTCTTTGGCTCGAGTTCCTTAAGATTTCAAGAACTCTCTGTGCCCCTTCCAGATCATGTGGGTGACTGGTACCTGCCATAATATGAGGTGAAACAGGGTCAGTATGAAGTAAGTTGCATTGCTTTGTTAATTTCCTTCCATAACATTGCATAAGTAATATTTTTACATTTTTGTTCAATGTTTGTACATTCAGATTGCACTCTTATTGTACTACAATACAAATAAAACCTGAACTGGAGCCATCTGTTACATTTGTGTGTGCCCAGGATTCTCAGATGAACACAACTGTTCCTGAGGGTGGTGGGGAATAATTCCTTAATGTGGCCATGAGTTCAAAAGAGCAACTTAGCTACTGCTCTCTGCCCACTCATAAAACACTTACTCCGAAGGCTCATAGGCCACTTGCTGTCACAATCAGAATCCCATTTATGGACCTGGATTTTGTCACTGGCAGCAGATGAAGTTGCCCATGCAGATCAGTAAAATGTCACATTCTTCTGTTTTCTTTCCTTCTGTCCTTCCATGTAGTTTATTTCCCCTTACCCTCCATGTCTCTCTTGTGTGCCAGCTCTGTACCCTGCAGTGAGAACCAAGAGATTTGCTGCTCAAGAGATAACTTGGAACTCCCTGATTAGCAGCTCCCTGATTTTTTTTATATACCTACTTACAAAGTACTCTGGTTTAAGAAATTGGTTTGAATTAATACTGTTTACAAAATGTAGAATAAACCTCACTGAAATGATACAGAGCCCAACTTTTTACTTATACAGCTATCACAACAGTGGGGACGTGCATAATCCTCACTTTTGTAACACATGCAATGAGATAAGCAGGGTGTAGCCACCTCTGTTATGAAAACTACTCGGAAACTAAAAACACTCAGGATACCCACTGTATCTTTAAAACATTAGTTGGCATTGTTCTGTAGGTTGTGTTGGAGGTAGCCCAGCTATCACACAAATAAAGGTTGTCCCCTGATTTCCATGGGAGCCATGTGAAAAATCCTAAGACTTCAGCAAGAGAGTCTGGCCATTAAATGCAGTGATCTCCCCTCATACTGCAGGGTCTCACAGTGCAATCTCTGCGTTGGAGTCACCCCTCACAGCCAGGCTTTAACAAAACTTCTGTGGTCTTCCAAGCTGGGTGTTTGAGTGTGTGAAGAATTGTGGTGACCACAAATGCTGCTTTGCCTACATGGACATTTTTAGAACTGGTGGGAGATTGATCTCAGTAAAATACAGTGATTTAATAAAAAGCAATTTTAATTTCTAAGTAATACAATTGGTCGTGGTTGCTGGTTGCTGCTATTGTCCATTACTGGGCGCTTGTCTGAAGCCATGCACTGTCAGGCAGTAACTCCTGGGATTTCCAGATGTGCAGAAGTTAAGAGGAGCATGTTAGGGAGAAGAGGAGGCCATGGAAGAAGAGGAGAGGGCCTCCACTCTGTGTGGGCAGATAGGAGAGTCACTATGTGAAGGCGGACAGTTTGTTATGGGGAACAAATTCAGAACGAAAATGAGGAGTTCTCTGCCTGGTGCCATAGCTGTGGTTACAAACGTAGATGGCAGCATCCCAGATAAGTCATTTGTGCTACTTTGAGAACTCATCTCAGAATCTCTATTTAGCAAATTCAGGATTAATGTTAAAAAAAAAATGTTTCATGCACAGACAAAATAGTGAAAACTCATAATCCTGCAAATTAAAAAAAATCAGGCCCACCCTTTTAAAACACAAAAATTATTATAGTAGGCTTTCAGTGATGATAATATAATGAAATGATGGTAACAAGTAAATCTTTAATCTGTGCCACTTCAAAACATTAACTGTATTAGCAGATGAAGTAGCAAAGTACTCACATTAGCTCACAAGTGTGTTTTTTAAATTCTGATAGTCAAAATATTATCTGAATTTGTCAAATTATCCATATGGAAACATAATACACAACACATGCAGTAATTTAGAAAATTTTATTATCTAATGCCTCTAGACTGCTCTAGAATTTCCATTTAAAATAATGAAAATCCTTGGGTTTTAAATGTTTTTTAAAAGTAGCCAGTACAATAAAAAAGGGCATTATTAAACATAACTGTTAAAAATATACATACGCTTTCACCAGGAAGAATGGCACTGATTTATCTTCACAACAAAGGGATATATTTTGACAAAATGTCAAATGTTTCCAAGAGGAGTGTTGTGTACAATGTCAGATACTGTGAGACTCGGGGGCCTTCAGCCCTCCCTTTACCTGGGTGGGCAGGGATGCTGGGCTCCTCACCTCAAAGACCAGGGATTCCAGGAAGCTGAGCGTCCTGTGGATTCTCTTTTGGGCATGGGATATTGAACACGTGAAATGCAGCCACCAGTGCAGCCAAGGCCATGGCACAGTCATCAAGCTGGGCTAGCTCTTCTCTTTCTATGTACAGTGCAAACTCTCATGAATTCACATTGAAAGGATTTTTTACTTCCAACACTGGTGTTGCTGCCTTCACCTAAATTAAAAAAAAAAAAAAGGATATTTCAAATTATGTCACAGCATCACTTTGTTGAACAGATCAGAAAAGTAAGCTTAATAACACTGCTTTGAATTTAGCTAGTATCTCTATGAATATTTGTCTTCTACCCAAAAGGCAGGCTAATGTCATCCTTTTCCAGGAACTAAGCTGAGCTACCAAAAGGCCAGGTGATGTGCCCAGGCATCTGAGACTGCTGGTGCTCTGTCTCCTACCTCCTCGTTCACTGCAGGAAACAGGCTGGAATTGTCTCCAAAGACATCTGGCAGGACTAAGCATGCAGCAGTCATTTTCATATCTGTTAAAGGCAAGGAATTCTACTAAATTACAAATGAAAATGTTCTGCCACTTCACCATCATCCTAGAAAAGCAGATTGCAGCTTATGAAACAGTTAAAAGCTCATCAGTGGAACTGTTGTTCAGTCTGTTTCAAAGGGCAGTTTGTGCCACAGTGAAGGTTTAGTGCCTCAGCTGGCAAGGGGCAGTAGTACTAAAATTATTCATGACACTCTGCTACTCAATATTACAATTGAATTTCTCACAAGTAGGCCTTGGGGTTGCTTCTGGTGGAGTTTGTGAACTGAGTAGCTCACCTGCCCCTACTGCCTGTCCCCAAACTCCTCTCTCCCCGGTAAATCAGATGTGTCTGGGGAGTCCTGTTGCCAGAGGACTCCACTTTGAAGGCTGCGGTACAAGCTGATGCTGCAGTACCTCCTGGGATGTGGTACCTGCTTCCCCTCTGGTTCAGCTATTAATGACTGTAACATCTTTTCTGCAGGTCAGGCTTCTGGTGTCCTGTGTTTTGTTGAACCTATATTGTCAGGCATCTAGGTGCCAGGTCAAGTTGTTTGTAAGAAAAAACAGGAAAGTAAAGGCCTTGGGACTTTGCTGAAGTGTGAGTTAAAACTTTTGTGGGCATATTGTATAAGAAAATGGGAAATTACTTGCAACGTCTGTAGCTTTCTAAGGCCAAAAGTATGAGTAGAATGTCCTTAAAGGCTTTCTGGATTAGGCTGTTTGTTGACACTTTTTAATCTATCATGAGCTATTGAGTATTAAAGGAAGAAAACTCCACTGTTTTAACCTAGTCATCTTGCTTCTTTAAGAAGTAGCCTGGCAATAAAGGGAGTGAAACTGCTATAGGAAACACATGTGTTCATAGTGTGTCACCTTTGACTTGACATCCTGCCGTTATGCCTGTTTGACAGAAAATGACAGTCTGAGGAGCACTTCTTACAGAGCTAAGCTCAGGCATAGGAAGCATAATGATTCTGAGTAACTCCTTCAATGTTTTGTCCCCACAGAATGGCACTCCCCAGACTTCTTGGACTGAAAGAAGTTGAGTGGCAGCAGGTGCTTGCTCCCTTGAGTCAAGCACATCAAGGTACATGGACCGTTTTGCATGACTGTGGTACCTGCTCTCCAGAGGCACCAGTTTGTGCACTTACTCCTGAAGGGTGTCTCTGCAGAGACAAGGTACTTGAAATACAGGTAGGGGTAACTACTACTCCCATTATTTCACTGAGATGAAGACTACAACCATAGAAACAGTACTGCTCTTTCTAATGGAAATTGCCTGTTTTATGGGACTACTTCTCTTTCTAAAACAGAAAATTAGTTTTCTGCATGTTTAGAAAATAACAAGCACACTTTTACATATGTAGAAATACATAATTCTGCTCATCTAGCAATACTTATTTTGAGGCAGTTACTACCTTTATCAAATCTGCACTCTTTTTCAATAGGAAAAAAAAATAGTTTAAGTACCTGACAATTTTCCTAGTAATTTATTAGCTTTTATTCTTAATGCTTACCCATCACTGTATATTTTTCAAGCAACTGTGACATTTTTAAAATGTTTTTGGTAAAGTTGGAGCTAGTTTAGTTGCATAAGTAAGAACAGTTAGCTACAACAAAATTCTGATATTCAGAGCATAAAAGATTTGTACTGACATTTCAGAATGTCTTCCTCTGAGTACCTTTTCAGATTTTCTTGCAGCATAATGTTAACTGGATTATTCCTCAACACATACAAAGATAATATGTTTTCTGAATAAATCTCCAAAATCTCAACTGTTTTCTTATAAATGTCCAATTGTGTAAGAAGCTGTAACTCCCTGAAAATCTAAAAGAAAAAGAAAAAGAAAAATTTGGTATAATTGCAATCTTCAAAATCAAAACTGAAAACAACACAAGGTGCACACTTTGAAGACAATATAAGACTAACTCAGTAAAATAAGATTATATACTAAAGGGGGTGGTTTCATTTCTTTTCAAAGCAAGGAAAAAATACATCAAGTAGCACCAAAATACTTCAGAAAACCCATTGGTGTTGTATGTGGCATAGTTAACACAGGACTGGTGAATCTTTTAAAGTGGAGTTAGCAGCAAAAATATGAGTTAGATTAAAGAGAAAAATGTTGATGGATACTTCACTGGAAAAGTCCACTAAAATATGTGCCTACAGTTGTATCACTTCTGTGACATAGAATTCAATGTCTATTAAAAATAGCTTTGTTACCTGATAAGGGCATCTTAAGAAAGGAAATAGTATAAGAATGTCTTTTAAAGGTGCCTTATCACTGATCATCTTCCTCCGTATTTGTATTGTCACTTTCATTCTGTTATCTACTTCTTTCCAGTTCCTCTGAGTTTTCATATATTCTTGCTTAAGCCAATTAATGTATACATCCATTGCACTGCCTTCAAGACGAACAGGTTCTTTCTATCAAGAAATGAAGGGCAGAATTAAACAAGTCAGCTGTCCTTTCTGATATCTGATGTGGTTTGTATGATTTGAGCATAGTCAAAGTGTAGTCAAGCTCAGCAGAAAGTACCTGTAGTTTGGTTTCAGTACCAGCTCTGTGAACCCACCCCCATATTCTAGTAGTTATATTAAGATCTGTTTTCACATAATACTATAGCTACCAGCGAAGTCTCACAAGCTCAAATTACATATTTGAGGATATTAATGAAATTCCTATGTCTGTGTCTGGTTTGCCTAATTATGGTTTATTGGAAATTGGTAGGCATTTCTAAGGATTACTCAGTGTTAGCAATATTAGCTCTGTATTACCAATAGAAAGAGTAATGCTTTTTACTCATACAGGTCCTAAAATCAGGACAACTAATTTCCACATTTATGCAACTAAAATATTTACCCCCAAGGACACCAGCTGAACTAGGAAAATTCTTAATGGAAAGGATTATTTGAGCAGTTTGACTGTTAGTGTTTTCAAAAAGTTATTTTGTACTTGAAGGTAGTTAATCTTCCTCAATATTATTATTATTATTGTCACTGCTGTAATTCCAAACCCAGTAATTACTAAGAAGAGGACTGGCTACCCAAAGCAGCACATCAGTGGCAATAGCCTGGGGCTGTTTAGTTTCTATCAGAGGACACACTGAATTTGCTCATTGAAACAAGCTGAGATGACATACAGATGCACTGTTAGTAAAATTACCACTCTCAGGCTGCATTTACCCTGGTTTTTCCCATACGTATTGTCACTGATGCCACTGCTGTCTGTGTCAGTGGTGGTCCGTGGGTCAACGCCAGAGTGAGCTGAGACACTTCATCCTGTTCCCCAGAACATTTAAGATACAGAGCTGTGAAACATGCAGCATCCAAAACTGCTTTGCAGTGCTCTGTATGTGCAATAAACTTTCCAGTTTAATTAACATCCTTTTTTAAATTGTGCATGTGGTATTCCAAGAATGCTTGCACAAGGTACACAATTAAAAAACTGTCTCACTCCTACTACATATCTGTGGATTTCAATAGCCATTGGGATCACAGAAGAAAATCGGCCCTGCATCCAGGACAGTTACCTACCATGACCCCTGCAGGTGCTCCCCTAGCCCTCACTAGGATGCTGTATTAGCACAGTCTGCTCGCTTTCCAGTAGAGGATTTTAGTCTTAATTGCATTACAACAGTAATGTTTGTTTGTGACTAGCTTGAGTAGGCGTTCATGGCCTCTTCCTCACTGCACAGAGACAGAGGTGGTGGGTCAGACCATTTAGTACAATACACTCCTCTACCAGGCTGAGAGGGGTGCTGGGGAAAAGTATAAAGTAAGGAAGAGTGTGTAGTGGTACTTGCCCTGAATTGTGTCAAGACTCCACTGAACTGGAGTTAGTGGACTCTCACGGGTTATGTCTTTAATAGCCTTCAGTTGATTTTTTCCTTCCATTATTTCTCCCAGTCACTTTTCCAACTCTCATAAAATTGTACCTTCCACAACATCCTGCATTAAGTTCAGCAGTTTAACTATGCACTGTCAGAAGAAATGCCTTCTTTTGTTTTTCTCCTGCTGCTTCTGCCTTCTAATTATCGTATTGGATTCAAAACCTACTCACCATCTCCTTTCTGCTGTAGTTTTATAGATACATCACACGCTGTCCTCAGCCACCTCTTTTCTAGCCAAGTCTGTTCTAAGCTATTTAAACATTCCACATATAAAAACTGGGCCATACTTTCAATTATCCTTGTTATTGTCTTTGCATGTTTTCTAGTTTCACGGCAGCCTTTATGAAACAGGCACAGTCAAACTTCAAATACTAGTTGAGATACTGGAACACCACAGGTGCATACAGTGGAATAATGTTGCTTTCTTAAATAATTCTGAGCATTCAATATACTTTTTTGGCCTGCTGCTTAGAATTGTGACAAATTTTCTTTGGCATGATATAAAAATATAATTTGTGAATGTTTATAATAAGCTCAGAGCCCATTACTGTAAATGTTATTAGGACTGGGTTTTCTCCTTGTGCCTTATTTTACATCTGTCACTGTTTAATTCTATCTGCTGGTTTTTTTGTCCTATCATGCAGTAGCATGGGCTCCTTCTGCAATTCATCAGTCAGTCTTTGTCTTTAGTACCCTTAGAAGCATCACCAAATGTGGTCAGCCAACTATTCTCCTTTCTCCACATCGTTTAGTAGTGTATTGAACTGCATAAACTAAGCATTAATAATCTCTTCCACTGTAAAAACCAACTATTTCTGCCTAGCTTCCTTTGTTCTATCTTTTGACTCTTTATCCATGCAAGGACCTTCCTGCTTATCCCCTCAGATTATATCCCCTAAGAGCCTTTGAAAGGCATGTGGTGAAATCTCTTCTGAAGCTAACTAAACTATATCAGCTGGATTTCCCATGTCCTCAGGGTTTTTGAATACTTCAAAGAACTAATGAATTTATGAAGAATTACTTCTGTTTACAGAAACTTCGTTGATTCCTTCCCAAATGTGTTCGTCTCTAGGGCCTGCATTGCAGTTCTTGCCAATTTGGCCAGTAAAGACAGCAGGTTTCTTGGTCAGTGTGTTCCTTGGCTCTCTCCTGAAACTCTAGAAACTGGCATCGCATTAGCTACCTCCAATTTTCTAGTATCACGTTTCATGAGAGAAACTGCACATCACAATTAGAAAATTACCTGTTTTATCTTTGGACACATCTGAAAACTTTGCACAAATACTTGGTCGTGGGAATGTGTTACAGCTCATTTTAGTGTGTTAGTCTGTAACCACTTTACTGACGTGCCAATCTGAGACAGATGCCCTGACACTGCCTATGAAGAATGGTTCCAGTAATGTGATCACCTGAACTTCTCTTCTGAGAATCTTTGCAAAGTCTTTCTAGTTTTTCTGGTGTGGCTTTACATGCTGCAAGCCCTCCTGCACCTAGAGAGCGCACCCTGACCACTCCTGTCCCTTAGCAGCGTCAGGCTTCCTGATTCTCATCTGGTTGAAAAAGCCTTTATAACCAGTGCAGAAAAGGCAGAAAACCACAAAATCAGTTCTGTGTAAATCTCCAGCAGATCACTCACAGTCATCAGAGTCCTATTTTGCTGCTGGCAGGTCACCTCTGCAAGCTCCCTGCATCAGTGTTTGGTATTTTCTGGTATCTAATTTATATTGGTTACTGACTGTGAATACAGGTCTAGTATTCACACATCCCCAAGCGGGCCTTAGCCTGCTAACTTGGGTTAAGTTGGACGGACTGTCTCTTGCTTCAGCGTGACCACTGCACAAAACCAAAGGTTGGTTCATTCTTGTCAGTGTCAAGACGCTTGTGCTTTGTCACACATGCACACACACACAAACTTGGACAGTTGTTTGGGATTTTTTAAGTTATGTTTATGTTATTTACTCTGGGGAAGAGCTAGTGTGAAGGTTCTGACTCCAAACAGCTCTGTTACTGCTGGCTTCTGTGGGTCTGTTTCCAAGCCACCTGCCCGTAGAGCAGGAGCTTCTTCAGCCACCTTTGGAGCATAGCAGCTCATTTTCAGAGGGGCCATCACCTTCAGCGACT
>NW_010129814.1:24033-34925 GCF_000699245.1 Pterocles gutturalis | reverse complement strand
AGGAATGCAAAACAAATTCAGTGTGCTGTAACCACAACTGACTGGGTTGCTTAGAACCAAACACTGAGGAGAACAAGTTGTGACCTTTACTCCAGCTTATCTCCATCCCCCTTGTCAAAGCAAACACTGCTCGAGTTGGTGGATTTTCTGTGTAGTCAGCTCTGTCCTTGGGATCTAGTTTAGCTAATGACATTATTAATTAGCTAAATGAGACCATTTGATATTTTTGTAAGCATCAATGGCAAGGTAAAAGTAGAAATACAGCAGTAGTATATTGCTGTCATACTTATCTACAAGGAAAATAAATGTGATGGAAGGCCAAACTTCATTGTGTAACACAAGCAGAATGTTCAGCCTGCTTAGAGCAATCACAATCTGTAATCTTTCCAGTTTTTTAAGCTGAAATTCTAGACTGAAGAAAGGGAGTTCTAAACTTTAAGCTCTTTAATATAGCTTGTTCAAACTAATAGTCTATGCAATAGATATACATACCCAGCCATAAAACACATCTTAAAACTTCAGTCAAGTAAAAGAGCTCCAGAAATGTACCAAATCTGTGGTAGCACTGTTTGGATACCTATTAATGACAGTTTTCTACTGGCCTTAGTAGCCATTGCTGTTTACTTCTTGTTTATTAAAGTGCAGTGGAAACATAACAAAGTTGATGTACTGTGAGGATGGGTGAAATACTAGGGCCTGAGCAGTGAGGCCCTGAACCAAAGTTGACCTCTAGGTGAACCCCACAACCTAACAATATACCTAATATGTATAATATTGGTCACATATGCAATGTATAACCTTATGAATATATGCCAATTTATAAAAGCTTTTGTTGTAACCCTTATAGAGAATTGCTGTAACGCTTGCTGTAAGATGACAGTTGTGTAACAGTAGCCCCACTTGCCAAAGAGAGATAAACCCATCTCAAACCCTCAAACAGACCTCTACGTGACAGAAGGTAGCAGGGCAGTGACGGGCGTTGTTTAAAGACGCATAATCAAAGATAACCAGACACCTTTACTTCTTCTTAACCTTTTCTCGGGCTCTGGCCAAGCGCGGAAAAAAGTTAACAAGGAGAAAAAAACCACACCAGATGTTTTTCACAGCTTAAGATAGAAAGTTGTTTATTTAACTGTATAAAAGCGGGGACCGTTTGCAGGGAAATTTGGAAGCCTCATCTATACAGTGGACGCACTGTACAGAGATTTCCCAATTGCCGGGATGAGTTCTCCAAATCCTTCGCTGTAAACAGGCTCCCCAGTGTCTGCGGATCTGGATGACGGTAATACAGGGCAATTGGTGATGTATCTTTCTTAATCACTATCACTAACTCTATGTAGTAATGATTAGGTGCATGACCTTATTTTGTGCTTGCTATAGTAGTTTGCCTGTTGTCTTGCTGCTTTACCTTATCTTGCTTTATTTTTTCTGTACTATTTTCCTTATTACTTTGTCACTTTGGACGTAAGTAAAAATAAGTTTACTTTTTTTGGTGCCTGTGTCTTCTGTGCTATCCCCGTAGATTGGCAAAACAATGAGCAATGGTAAGTATGGTGTAAAAGATTTGGGGTTTTGTAAAACAATGCTGCAAGCAGTGAAAGAGCAAGTGAATACTGAGTTCCAGGGTTGGCATGGGCAACCACATTTGCTATGATTTTTGGGACTTCTTGTCTATTTACAGTGGCTTCAATACAGTGTCAGGCCTGTGCCTTTTATAGCTAATCACTTCATTTCCTTTTGTCTCTGGACAGTTTAATTCCTACTGGGGAATACAAACAAAATACTGTAGTATATAGTGCTATGTAAATATCGATTAGCTGATAATTGGGAGGATAGATTTACTACATCATTGCGTATTTCTAATTCCAGCTGATTTAATCAAGTGGTGCATGTTTATCAGTCAAGAACAGAATGGGACCTCCCTGCTACATTGTCGAATGGCAGTGACTGTTTAGCAGAACCAGTGTGCAAGTAGAGAATAGTGAATTTAGATGTTTGTGGAGGAGTTTTCAGTCAACCTAGCTGAAAATCTAAAGGGCAAAAGCATTCTGATTTATGTTGTTCTTTATTTCTAAGCATAGTTGCATTGAAATAAAATCTAGAGGTTTTTGATAGAGCAGGAAAGTTTGTCATCACTTGAATTTTACACAAAATATTACTGATCTCAGGATTCTAACATGAAAAAAAGGTTTTGCTTTTATTAAAAAATTACAGAATAACTCGCTTGCAGCAGAATGTGTTCTGTGTGTAACTTGCTTTATAACTCAGTTTCCATTATCTTCAGCCCTTGTTCATATTTTGTAAATTTGCCCTTTTTCTAGTAAGGTGTGGGGAATGAATATTAACTCAGTCACACCTAAATGCAGGATTCACTTAAAATGTTTTCATTTTTTCCTTTTAGTTTTTAGTCTGTGAACAAGTTGATTTTTAAGGTAAGTGGAAAGGTAATGGAGAGGTGGCTTTCTTTTGGGGGAAAGAAATTATCTCAGTGGGACAACATTTTGCAAAGTATTTAAAATTTTATTGAAGAATGAGTCCAAGTGTGATTTAAAAATCTTTTCTAGTTAACTTCAACATTGCTGGTATGAATAGGAAGAACATGTTTTTTGGAAAGCTGGTTATCAGCTTTTTGAACTGGTCTGTCAGCCTAACACATGCTAACAGGGAGGACTCTAGGTCCTCTCCACTTCAGCCATCAAAGTGGGAAAGCTAGTGACAGCACAGCAATATTCCAGTAAAATTTTGACAATAAGGTTAAAGCTCAGTTATTTCAGCACTGCAGAAAAGCAGTTCTATCTAGACTGAACCCAGGATCTCCTGTCTCATTGTCTGAAGAAAAAAAGCCAAAGCTAACAGTTCAGCATATATGCAGAACAGAACTAAAAAAAATAGCATCTTTTAATGAGAAATCCTTCATTCTTTAGGTCATCCTCTGGCCAGTTTTTCATTTGTGTCACCAGTAACATCGATTTCCCTTGCAGTGATAAGGAAAATGTTAATTTGTGATCTTTAATTATTTTTGTATATAGAATTTTGGCATATTTAGCAATGCATATACTTTATAATGTAGAAAAATTTCTTTCTTTTTAAATAATAAAAGTTTGATTTATTAAAGAGAAAATCTTTCTGGAACAAGTGAGAATTTAATGTGTTTGAAACACAAGCTGCCTTTTTATCACAAGCTCATGCGAAATACAGCAGAATAGAGAAAAAGGTCAAAAGGATGCAGAAAGGAAGTTAATGAGGTAAGCAGAGGATATCCCGCACTTGTATGTTAGTGTAAACTAGACCTTGCTTGAGGGATGGTCCTGCCATCCTGCCAAGGCACTTAGCCTTTCTGTTGAATTCACGTGCAAAGGGTGACAGCAACAGGGAGTCCATCCCTAAGTGCCTGTGCCCACAACCACCCTTAACTTCTTGGCATCTCAGATATCTGTGGCTAAAGCCACTAGATCTAGGGCCCACACAGGTTGTAGGGCTCTTTGACAATGCTCCAGATGCCTTTTGACAGTGACCCCCAGTTGATGTTCACAGTTCTGCCTGGAACCATATACAAATAGGTTGTCTTAAGATGCTCACATTAAAGCAAGAAAACATACATACATAAAACAATTAGACTCCAAATCCCTCATGTCTCCCATCTCCTGAAGCAAGAGGATAGTTAGTCATTTGGTCAGAGAAAGGTTTTTAAATAAAGATCCAATTCCTTAATGTCCTTTTGATGGATCTTGATTTTTCCCAAGATACGAGATTATATTACCATATTCTTGTAAAAAACCCCAGCTAGAGGGGCACTTTTATGAGTCAGTGACACAGCCAAGGAAATGAAGCTGCTACATCTCTTTGTAGGGAGGAAGGGAGAAATTCTTATGCATGATGTGTATCTCCAAGGTCTAAATTTTCAGTTACTGTTGAAAGCCAGCATCATAAATCCTAAAAGTCATTAATGTCAACACCAAAGTAACATGACTGCCTAATTGCAGAGTGATGAAAGCTCCTCTGGCGAGGACAGCAGGCACCTCTTGCTCTTTACAAGGATTTACACCAGTTTCTGAATGGCAAATGTAGCCTAGCTGTTGCTAACATCAAAAATCAAGATCTGTTTTTTGAAGAATGCCAACAGGACCTACTGACTCCTCAGTCTGAGAGAGTGAGTTCAGACAGGACCAGTGGAGTTAAAGGGATGGATATGGGGACACTGCACTGAATGCTGTTGGTCTGTTCACTGGTGATCATGGATTCAGGTCCCTCACCTGGGGTGCTTTGCCTTTTTCTTTGAGGAAATTCTTTTAAGGGAATTTCCTTGGATGGAGACTAATTTGCTTGCTGGAAGGGGTAGAAACCACACGATGGTAGTGAGAACTGTCCCCTGTACTGGCAGTGCCACATAGACACGTTCGGTGGTGCCAGCACTGTATGGGAGCTTGTTTTACACCACACTTTGGTACTGGGACTTGGTTGCTGACGAGTAGCAGTGTTGATACAGCTGTTGCGTTGCCTTTCATTATTGCTGCTCTTGTCAGCTCCCAGCAGCGACTAGTAATATTTCCTTTGAAAAAATATTTCAAATATTCCTTGCTAGATGCCAGTGCATAGTTCAAGTCATGTTAATGCTTAGAGCATTGATTCTGCTAACACTTCTTGATTGCTGGGTCTACCTTAATCAGAGTTAGCATCAGTGCTCAAGGTACTTATGCAAGAAAGCCTGACAGTAATAGTTTCAGTGTCTTCTCTGTGCCTAAACAAAAAAATAGTCACACTGGGAGTATGGTGGGACCCTTGTCTGGGATAATATTTTCCATTAATTAGGTTTTGTAACTTCTTCAGGATGGGAAACAGCTTTCACAAGTAGTTAAATGAGCATAATCTGAATCGTGTGTCTTGATTATTGAATAGTGAAAAGTGGGTCTTCATATTTTGTCTGGAATACATACAGGCACAAAGCATCATAAAAACACAGTGTACAGAACAGTTTTTATTGCCACTATTGTAAGACAGCCGTTTTTCTGTGGTGACTTTCAGGTTCACCATAATGATATTTAGTATGCTGAACACTAGGGCATTTTATATCAGGAGAAATGCTCAAATCAGGTTATGAACATTAGAAAATGAAGATTTGCTCAAAAAAACCCCACAAATACCCCAGACTGATCTGGAGCAAGCCTGAATCTGAAAGGCAGGCAGTAAGCAGGACACTGCTCAGGAACCCTCTTCTTGCCCCAGAGGATGGGAGAGAACTGAGAAGGCATCGCAACTGTGACACCTTTTATGTCCAAACACTGAGCACAAAGAGCTGAAACAGTGTGGGCAGACTGCTTTAATGCAAAATGAGCATGTAACCTACTGCAGGATCCACTCTGACTTGTACTCAAATGAGATGTTAAGCAGTCTCTGCTTTAATTACACACAATTACCCTTGGGAGCCAGACAGACTCTTTCAGAGCTAGACTTACATGCCAGTGCTAACTGCAAACTTTCAAAGCCACGTAAGTCAGTTTATTTCTGACCACAACTGCTTTCTGACTTGAGACATGCCAGACATGCAGCATAAGCAAAATGAGTGAAACCTGTTCTCCTCTACTAAGGGACAACCTGTTTCTCACACTTTATGCTAACTCACAGAATAATGGAGATACAGAATGACATAAATAAGAAGGTGAAGCATAAGATGTACATGAGGAATTTGCATTTAAAGCTTTTGTTTTGACTCTAAAAGCATTTTAAAATATTGGCTAAGCAACACCACACACTATATATGTGCATCAAAGTTTTAGTGGAAAAATCACAAGAGTACAGCCATTGAATGATCATTTGTATATGCACACTCGCATTCAGGCTGTGAAGACATTCAAGCACTTGATTTGGAGACTTTTAATCTTGTAGGAAAAGGGGCTGTCATCCCTGCTTCGTCTGTGTACAGCATTCACAGTATAGATGGTACCTAGTACTGTACCTGCCAATAGTGCCCTTCAGCCACAAGACTGAGCCAAGAGAATTTCTGCATCTCATGCACCAGTTGTTCATCCTTTGAGAGTTTTACAGACATGTGATTCATTTGGTTTCCTTTTTCCCTTACTGATGCCTTTTTTTTTTTCTCATCATTCCTCCCTTCTCCAGCCATCACCTCTGAAATCCTATTCTCTGCACACTCCTTAAAACCTTGTTTCAAGTTTCTAACTCCTGCAGTGGCATAATCTCAGTGACAAACATGACCTTAGTTATCACCTGAAAGAAAAGCATATCCCTAGGAAATACTTAACTTGCCTAATTTACCTAATTTGAGGTAAAAGAAACTCCAGCTCACAGGGTAGACATCACTGAATCCTGATTCCCTGTTTCATCAGAAAAGGTAATTTCCAGATCATGATGAGCATAAAGCCAAGAGGGTAAATTTCTGTGAAGCACACCAAAGCAGCAACTTAAGGAGGCTTTCCTGATCAAGTTCTGAATAAACCTCAGACATGGAGACTCATATTAAGGTCTATGTCAGGCACAGTCCAAGCTTCTTTCCAATGGTCACTCAACCTGATGAATATTTGTAGGGAGCATCATTTTAAGCAAAACCTGCTTCAGTGACAGACAACTCCAGCATGGGTGTATGTGCTTACTTACCATCATTTTACAGCCCTGGGCACTGGTCTTGCTCAGAACCTTTCCTGTGATGCTAGCCACTCTAAAATGAGTACACTTTTCAATCTTGCTTGAATATAATGTTCTGTAATGAGCAACATATCAGCAGATATTTTAAAGAAACTGGAGGAGAAAGCCAGATACTGCATCTGGAAGCAATGCTCTGCATGGGAGCCTGAGTAACACTCATGCTGTGCTGGGAGGAGGAACGACTGCTGGCAAGTAATGAGGCTTGGACAGACCAAGGGGCAGACATCATCTGTGGCTCTGAACACATCCCAAAACATCACAGGAAGCTTCTCCTGGCAAGCAACTGGTTTTTTTTCACGTGATGAAACAGAAAGAGTGGTTGAGGATTTTATTAGCAGTAATAGCTTTTTTACTCTTTTTACATAAAAACAAATGCCAGGTATATCAGTGAGGCATTTCTTATCAGCAAATAATCTTTTTATCAGTTTCATACCATTAACCATCCACGATTATACTGACACAAAGCACATTTGATGGAGTTACATCTTACAACTATTCAGAAACTAGAGCTCAATATAGAAGTCAGCTGTGTGGCTGGTAAGCAGGTCATCTCTTGGGAACAGATGTGCTCTTTCATCTGCAGTGCTTGCCAGTTGGCTTTGACCTATAATGCCCTAAATGTCCTACTCTGCCTATATAAGGGAGAGTGTGGTGACACAGAGGGGCCTGGAATCCTTGACTGATTATTCTCCAAAGGTCTCCTTAATCTGGAACTCATTTACCACCCTTTTACATTAAATAATTCTGATGTACTGGATTCTAGTTCACACAAGGCTGATCTGTTCTTCCTAACTTGGCAAAGGGAGGAAAGCAAGGGGATCTGGCTAATGATAATTTGAATATCATTTGGTTTAACCTGTGGTATTGGCTTCTAGACCAATTACTTATTTTTTTGACGTTAAGACTCTTTGTTTAGCACTTCAAATTTATCGCAAAGTAGTTAGTGCCAAGAATTTTCAGAAAGATGCCTTTATGTGTGTTCCTAAATACACAGAATGAAAAAACCCACGATGCACTTGTTTAAAAGAATATTAAGCAAACATCTTGTACAGCTGTGCATATTTGTAGTGACATAATTTAGGATCTCAGAGCCAGGCATACCTGCTTTCAATGTAGAAACACATTTAAAACTACAAAAGTTATGAGTCCTGCAATTTTGTCGGATTTAATTCTTAAGCTTTAATAGGTCTCATAGGTGTTAATTCTTGGATTAATGTTTATATTTTATTTATAAATATGTTCAAGATACAGGAAAAATGAGAGAGAGAAATAAAGGAAAAGTTGTTCAGGGATACTCAGCATCCTCTCACCTTACAGTTTAATGCTTATTCATTTATGACATTAAGGCTATCAGAAAATGCCTAGGACTTTTGAAGAGATACTTTCTTCTTCAATTTCTTTGAAGAGTACTTTCTTCTTCAATTTCTAAAGCAAACAAGGAATGACCAGTGATGGCCTTAGGCAATGCAGTTAAAAAGAGTGGTGATTCCTAGTTCACAGACACACAGCCCAGTGCAGTTACACCTTCTCTATATAATAAAGTTGAGCATGTAGTCCTTCCAGGATCACTGCAAAGCCCTTCTCAAGAGCTAATGTGACAAAAAAGACACACATTTGCCCTTTCCAGGCATTAGCGGATAAAGGATGGCTAACTCATAATGCATATGCAAAACTAGGAGCCTATAATTTCTCCTTTACTGCATGCAAGACTGCTTATAGTTTTGCACCCAAATTAAACATTTCTTACTTCACACTTTCTGCAAACCTTTCAACTAAAGCAGGCAAAAAGGGGGAAGTGTTTATTCCTGTGCACATTAATCAAAAGAGGATGAACAGAAATTACTGATGTTTCTAAAATTAAAAAAAAAAAAAACAAAACCCACACTTTTTGGGGAGAAAACTAGAGCTACCTTCAAACACAAGGGTGATGTATGTAGAAATAAATCTAGTAAACCACTCTTGCTCCCGTAAAGACATGTCTGGTAAACAGCAGGATGGACATATGTAAACTAAAGTAAAATATCTGATTTAATATCTTCTTTATCACACTTTTACATTTATTTTATTTTTAACACATTTTAATTGCAGCACTGAAGGAAGTGTGAGGAGTGTTGGCAAAGCATAACTGGAACCTCAATGTTTTTATGAAAATGTATACATTAATTAGCATGGTTCAAACACTGAACACTGATGGCTCTCTGAGTTCTCTAACTAAAGGGAAATACAGCAACTGTATGCATACATTCATAAGCATCCCTATGTATATCACACATCAACACAAACAGCTTTTATATGACAAAGTGCAATGTGACAGTGGGATATGGCCATTTGCTACCAGCTCAAATATCACTTTGCATTCTTATTTGTACAGAGGTTTCAGCTCTTAGTCGTATGCCTCTATTGTTTTTCACTCTAACTGGAGGTGTATAACCTAAAGCAGAATGGGAATATTTAATTTAAAAACAGCAGACAGAACTTTATGTCCAACTGGCAACAACTCTAAATGGCAACAAACGTGCAAGGCATCCAGTATTAGGTTTAGCTCCACTGTTTCTACTTAGTTCTCCAGTAATGGAAAAAAGCCAAGGGTCTGTCTATAGGATAAACTCTATACAAAATGAGTTTTAACAGGATGAGATCACTTTGTGTTCCCCTTTACTGGCTAGTGGCCTTACTGTCAGCAGAGGAGCTGAAAGACACGGAACTCAGTTAAGCACCAAAAATGTTACCTCTGCCTGCACCTGGATGTTATCAGGTTTGTTTTCAGAAAATGAAGATTTCCTGCTCTGTCCTCGCCTGTGGCCAAACTTGCATTTGTTCCTCAGTACTTGCTCATCATCTTCAATGGGTCTCCGCACATATTTGAAACGATCTTTAAGAGCCCGTTTCCATAGGAACTGCATGGGGAAAAAAATGTCATTATCAGTATCTTACAAGATACATTCCAAAAGCAGGTAACTTTGTTTTATCTGACTCTATTTTATTAAAAAGTATTTGCCACTAAGCTTATGCCATAGAGTGGCATAAGCATACTGGTGGCTTCAGGACTGAAGGAAGCACAAGCACCTGTGCTATATGATTCTATGGCAACTAAACAGCAGGGCTGCTGACACTGGCATGATTCATTAAGGATGACAATAATTGAACCTGACGGTTAGATTTATCCAGTATAACTGGAGTTGTCAGTGAAGCCACAGTTTGCTTTCCTTTTCTCAGCCCTTACTTTGGGACACTCCATTCATGACATCAGGTCATGAAACTACATGGTGAATCAGGTCATCTTACTGATGCCACAGAAAACTAATGGCTTTTTTTTTTTTTTTTGAGTGGATTATTTTTCCCCTGCCTTTGACAGCATCTGACTGCTTGTGCCGTTGTATGATCATTCTATCTAAGAAAAAGGAGTGGGAAAGACAGGGTGGGATCCTCCCTTTTGCAGGGAGTCTACAGGTACACTGGGTCAGGTGTATTATTAAATTCAACTCAAAACTGATGAATTACGAGGATCATTTAAGTAGGTCCTGGCATTTGTGAGACTCTTCAAGGAATGTAAATTGCAACTTAAAGGCAATTCTGCACTGCAAGTGGATGCAGTCCCTGTTTAATGGAGCCACTCATCACTCCTTGACAGCCAAACTTCTTTGTGCATTCTTACGGAGAAATGGCCATTCACCTGCAGTCCCTGGCTGGGCATCCTGTGGTGGGATCCAGTCATAATAACTACCAACACCCAGGGAAGAAATTACTAAGCCAAGGCTGCTAAACATGTTTGCAAGCAAACCCTGCAGTTGTGAATATTGAAAATGTTTTGTCAGATCCTCAGAAGCAACATCTTATTCTAGTTATTGAGGGGTTTTCAACAGTCAGAGGAACAAAAATTAGTCAGAAAAGTGACTGTAAGTGATAAGACGTGACAAAAAAGATTCAAATAGCTGCTACCTCATTTTCTAAAATTGACTTCAATACTATATTCACTCAGTACTACACTTAAGCCTATACTCACAGACATACTAAAACACAATATATAAAACAGAATAATGATTACTCCAAACTTCTTACCAAAAGGGTGTCCTTTATTAGTCAAGGTTGTATGACTTTAAGGGGTAACTTTAGTGTGAACCAGAATTCAGTTTAAGTAGACTAAGCAGTACAGGCCTTGCAGCAAGTCTGACATTCCTGCCTTTCTCACCCATGGAATACAGATGGCAGGGTCTCTGAAGAGACAGTGGTGA
>NW_010129814.1:0-24002 GCF_000699245.1 Pterocles gutturalis | reverse complement strand
GGCTGTCCCCAGCGGAACATACTCCTCCCACCTCTCATGGGTACTAACTGACTTGCAGGTCCTCAGTCCTAAAAGCAAGAGCTCCATTCATGATGAAAAATGACGGAAGAGCTATGAGAATTCAGACTCTGTGACATCTACCCTATCTCTTCTTGGGCAGACCTAGGCCAGCCAGGGCAGGGGTGCCCTTCCTGGGAGGACACTTTCTGCCACCCACCTACGGGCTCTTACAGAAGTATCGTCACACTGCCAGCCACATGTGAATATCTAAGAACTGGAAAGAAAACAAACTCATCTTCATTTCTTGTATGTAAACTTCAGACTTAGGATTCTTCCAGAATAGGAGTCACGTCAACACCAACCTAAACATAACAGTTAGAAATAGAGCACAACTGCTCACCCAGACTTCTCACAAGGAATATTTACAGCCTCACCTTGAATATTACACCCCAGCACTGTTTTCAAAAGCAGTAAGGTGACTATATGCCTTGAAAATCCCACTTGCTATCCGTCTGAACCATTAAGGCTCCTAAATACATTTACAATTCTGGTGGTATGCATTTACATTTTGAGGCAAATACCCCAACATTACATACTTAGCAAAATTTATTTGAAACATCGTTATTTTAAGGCTATTAAAAAAAACCAAGCAAAAACCTTAGCTTAATGCTTTTCTGAAGTGTTCAACAGATGTTAAAATATTTTAAAACATTATCATCCCAGAATATATTAGCAGCTGACAATTTAAATATCCCCTTAGTTGAGTTTTGCACAGTTTATTTCTTTTGAAAAAAATCTTTGTTTGGCCATAAGACATTTTTGTTTATTCTTCCACATGACAGAATATGCTGACACCTAAGCAGAGCTTTAAATATCCCTTAAAGTTCAAAACATTCAGCTGTTTCATCCTCCTGTCCTCAGATGAATTAAGAGTTTTAACTAAATCTATTTCTGTAATAGGATTCTCATAAGCTTAGCCAAGTCCCTTCTCACATACCTATTTCATGAATGAGACTGCGAGCACATACATTTATATGGTTTCCCTAGAAGGTAATGCATCTTCTAAAAAGGATGCTTTCGTTACCATTTTTGAGCTGATAACTTTATTTTCTATTAATTTCCTCTCCAAAAAAAAAACCCCAAACCACCTCAGGAAGTTTTATAATGCTTGCAAGGGAGCAGAAGGATTAGTCTGCATCTATCTGACATAGGAGGGAAAGGATTACACATAGATTAAAAGCAGTAATTTACTAGTGAATACTCATTTTCTGTGCAGCGGTTACATAAATCAGGCATGTCAGCACTGAAATCCCGGGTTTCACCAGCATCACGGCACGGCTCGACAGCCCCGAGCTCAAGGGAGCCGCTTACACAAAGCCCACTGGTGAGCAGTACAGATGAGAGAGCCTGCTCTTTTCCTTCCTCACGTAAGGTTTTCTTGAAACTGTACAATTTTGAACATGTTGGCTGAAATGAAATGAAAAAAGGGCAGTGACCCTTTTCAAATTGTTGGTTGTAACCCTTGTAAAAGGAATAAATACAAATAGAATAGTATCTTGCAGGTGGTCATGCCAATTCTCTTTGGACTGCTGTTACTATGACCTCGGCTTTTCTCTGTAACCTATTTGTCTGTACCTACTTACAAATGTTGCATTGGTTACATTATACGTCAGAAATCTAATAACCTATTATTTCATAAATAAATGGAGACTATTTTTGTTTTAGATGTTGCATGTGTTAGTTTATGATAACATTGGTTTTTAAGTAGAAGGAAACATCATGGAAAAAATTTCTTAGGTAATCACTTTAAAGCACTTTTTTTCCAAAAGATAATCTTAAAACAAGGTGGGGAAATTAATTTCATTCCAAGTATTCCGTAGACCTCTTACATGAGTTTTCTCTTTAGTATAAAATGATTATTTTTATTATTTAGAATTTCAGATAAATCCTTCTTAATTCCTGCTTCTAGAGTGACCTAGTAAATAACCTTCTTTGTCAATTCATAGTACATAAGTAGCTTATTTGTAACCTTATTTGTAAACTTATTCATTTAGTGGAATTATCATCATCCTGACTGTATTGTATTGGATATCATTTGCAAAAGGGCTGATGGCACAGAAGCATAATTTTCCCTACTGCCAAATGAAATTGGAAACCTTTTAACCAAGAAAACAGAATTACGGATAATCTACTAATAACTCTTGAAACACTAAACCTTTAACAACCTCTCATTGCAACAGTATGAGATTGAAAATATTAGAGCAAGTTTATGGATAATGCATACATTGTTTAAATTACTTGTTTAAAATAGTTTAAGAGTTGTAAACAAAAAACGTCCAGAGTTTTGGAAAAAAAAAAAAAAAAAAAACCAACCAACAATCAACCAAACAAACAAAAAAAGAATGTTCAAAGTTTTGCAGATAATTTTTTTCCTGACATGAAAATACTGGTGTGAATTTAGGTGCATTTAGGTTTGGTTTTTTATTGTTGTTCCCGTTTTTCCAGGGATTTTCCCCTTTTGAATTCTCCAGTCCATTTCATCTCCATCAAAATGTTGCAACTAAAGCGGTGACATTTGCAATTCAAAGTTTCTCCAGGTTCTTAATTACATCAAGCTCTTTACATTCTGATCTTCTGTTCTTGATCAGAAGAAAAAGGTAATTCTGGAATGTAAAGCTCTCTCAGGGGATGAGTTTTTCCTTTTCTCAGTCAGAAAGCCCAACCGCCCACCCCTGCCCACCCGCACCACGCACAGGCATGCATACTGGCCGTGGAAGAACCCAGAACAGTTTCCACTGCACCCTTCCAGCAGCCAAGGCACATCCATTTCTGGTGAAGGGCTCCAAACCATGAGACTTGGGAGTTAAAAGTAAAATGACACCACTGACAGACCTTCTCAGGGCAGCTCATTAAGAACTGCTGCAGCCTTCTGCAGACCCCAGCAGATGCTGTGGCTGCTCCTGCACCCCAAAGGGTAAGCAACTGCTTTCCTTTTTAAGCATGAATTTAGAGTTTAACTGAATCTAGGAACTGAGACATAGCACAGCAATAAAGAACAATAAATAAACTTCATTAACAATACAGTGGGATAGAGCATTTTACACAGCAGAAAGGAAAATGGGTGATGGCAGAAGTGAGTTCTAGCATGCCAGAGGGAACGCAAGACATGGTACTCCAACCTATGTCCAGCCCTTTTGTTTTTTGAAATGCATGCAACTTTTTATTTTTTTCCTGTAACTTTGACAAATTAAAAGTCCGAATACTTAAAAACATGTTTGTTGATATTTTGAATAAACTCAGATAACTTTACTAATCTGCCAGTCCTGGAAACCATTATTCTCAGCAGCCTGCCCAGCTGAATTGCCATGCTCGGTGTGTCCCTTTCTCCAGCTTTACAACACACCAAAATGAAGGTGGCACCTTTCAGGCACAGATGTGCACAGCTGGTCACCTGAGGCTCCCTTTAGAATCCACAGAAAGCAACAACAACTTCTGCAGTGCTGCTCCTCTCTTCCTAACATAGATACCAAAAACACAGTATATAAAATGCATCTCCAGAAGTTTATGTATATGTTATTTAATAACTCATGTATATGTTATTAAATAACTCATGTAACTAGCATTTTTGCTTAAAATACTACTCAAATTTTACAGTTTTCCTTTTCTACATTTAGCTATCAGTCCCCAAATAAAGAGCCTTCTGAATTATTGTATTGATAATAGCTTTCTTAAATACTTTCAATGTGCTATTCAAAAGTTGTGATAATAACTGCCTAATTGTTACAGATAAACAAATTTAAGGTACTCAAAACCTCTCAGTAAGCAATATTTTACATCTTAGAACACCTGTGATTCAATATTATCAGGAACAACAAGCAGCAGTTCTTAGAGTCCTGTGCTAGCGTAAGGCAATTTTAAAAGAAAAGCCTACAAAAACGTCACTTTTTTTGAGCTGCTGAAGACACCGTTTCTGAGAAAAGACGAAAGAATGGTGGTTAGCCATTTTTTGTTGTTGTTGTTCATTTGTTTCTTAAAGGTATATTAATTCAGTTTTTACTGCAAGCCTCATGCTAAGTAGCTGTGCATATGTGGTAGGGCTTGTTTTATTTATAGCCTTTATGATCACGAAGGAAGAACAGAATGTCTAACAGTAGGGCCAATAAAAATAGTAATGCATCCTCACCGCCTCCTCTAAGCTTAAGTATCCAGACACACACCTGCAGTGCATTTTTTCCTGCCTCAACCCAGGCAATGGGGAGGAGCTGGCTCAGAAGCATTAGACTAACAATATTGCAAACTGCTAATCCCAGCTTCCTCACTTACTTATGGTGGTTTCTTCCAGAAATATCAAAAGATAAAGAACAAGTCTGAAGTCTCTGCTCCATCATGTAACTTCTGCCACCACCAATTCTGGGATCAGCTGGGAAGTGACGAGGCATTTCCCAAAGAATGGAATTATTAGTAGTTTCACTCAGTCTAAGGTCCTGATGCAATGAAAGTCCTTTGAAAACCTAGATTAAGAACCTCTGTTTAAAAACAGTTTTTTAAAGTTACAGGCTGTGAAAAGGTCTTTGGACCCGCCTGGAATGTCATTCCAGCTCCCCTTCACAAAGGGAGCCAGATGAAGCCGTGGCATTATCCAGGATCCTGGCTTGGGAGCCCCACTGAGGTATTCAATGAGGAATCCTGATTGAAAATAAGGGTGGACTGCCAATCTCTGATCCTTATGCTCCCTCTCTCCTTTCAGAGATGTGTTTGTTTTCTTTAGTCCGTTCCCTCCTACAATGCCTGGGCTCGGGGGAGAACTAGAATAGCCACCCCTTAATCCTCCCACATTTTTTATTCCCAAAATTATTTTGCTTTCTGTAGTAACTGTACATGAGATATATATTTATATACATTTAAAGCTAACAATCCCCACTGAGTCTCACAAGCTTTTCTAAGATGCTATAAAAATATCACATGGCAAAGCAACGATGCGAAGTCAAAAGGTGAATGCTGTCCTCTGAGGCCACAGCTATGTACTCTGGGTCACAAGAGTGAAAAAAATGTAGTTCAAATTTAAGTCATCTCTTTCCATTGCTTTCTGTTCTGTGCCCACTGACATACCAACTACTGCATTTAAATTAATTATTTTTTTTAATTGGGCCTAGATTCCTGATATACCTAAACCAGTAGTATTACTACATGGTACAGCTTGATATCTAACACACAAGACATCATAATGCATTGCACAAGACCATCAATCATATATTAGTCCTTATACAGACAATGTTCTAAAGGATTGGCTTATTTTTTAAAAACAAAAATAAGTCACATTTATCCTTTGGGGAAAATCAATCCAGAAAAAAACTACCCAACAAGCAGCCAGGGACTTTACATATACAGGCCTGCATGATCTCACAGTGGCTTTGAGGAACGGCTGTAACTGGATTAATCTTTAATTAGCATAATGAAATAAGAATGTGATTTACCAAATGTGTCAAAATGAACCTTACAGTTCTGAATAGAGCCAGTATATAAGAAATTGATAGTGATTTCCTCCGAACTAGGTTATTTTCTTGAGATCAATTATGTGGAGGAGTGGGGAAATATTTTTCAGGACAGACCACTATTTACAGTACTTACAAAGCCATTCCCATCTTCATCGAGGAACGGGTATGCCTGCAGCAGAGCACTGATGACAATGTTATATTGCTGACTGTTCGGATACCTGTGCAAACAAGATGAAGATGTACAAGAAATAGTGGCATTCTAGACAGTATTAGACACTGTCTGGAATCTATACTGATATACATTAAGCTGACTATTTCTTAAGACTATCAGTTTGCTTCTGAATAACAAAGGGTTTGAGGTTTGCATGAAGTCCTCCAGTTGGCTTCAACAGGTTTCAGGCCCTTAGCCTGCTCTATTTAAGCAAGCATATTAAACAGAAAGGCTTTACATCCATTTGAAAATTTACTTCTGCAGCCAACAGTTAATGCCCCCAAATAAATCTAACTATGTTTACTCACAATGATCCTTCTAGGTATTTTGTCATGTCTGCTTGCAAAAATTCAATAATCCTTATTCTCGTGCTGTGATCAGGGCACCTTTTTTCTGCTAGTATGCACTTGATATCGTAAGGGAAGTCTGGCAAAGCATAAGAACTTGTCCACCGCAATGTCTCGTGTCTTGCAAAAAATGATTTCAATTTTTTTCTGTAAAACAAAAAATCATGTCATCGTGATCACATACTTCTATGGGAACGCAAGCAAGAAGGAAGAAAAATACATCCAAAAAATCAACACAAAGGAAAATTATTGCTATAGAGACTGGAGGATTGCTCTCTTGGTTTCTACATAAAGAATACCTACAAAAGCTGCAATGAAAACATACAGGTTTAAAACCAGATGTCAAATGTGAAATGTTATAATCAGCTGACGCTAGAAGGTGGCCACTAACTGAAAGCAGAAGGCAAAGCAGAAAAAGTCACTGGGGACTCGTTACTGTTACAGAACAACTTTATCTGTCATCATTTATAGTGTGTTTCCTACCAGTTCTGCTAACTTATGAGAATAAGCCAAACAGCTTAATTGAATAAAATACTACAAACAACATTAGCTAAGACTGTCCTGCCAAAAGTGAAAGCAGCAAAGGGATAAAGGCAGTTATCATCAGCACATGGCTGGAAACAAAGCAGCCACAGCCCCTAAGTACCCACAGTTCCCATCCCAAGAAGAGCCACCAGCACTGTTTACAAATGTCACACCCCAGCTGGGGCAGGGTATCACCACTCGCTACCCAAATGCTCCTCACCTCTAGAGAGCTGGCCAAACCCTAATTCTGAAGGAACACAGGGAGGAGTAGAGATAATTTGAGCTGGAAGTCAATCAAGAGCCACCTAAAAGGTGGAGTGGTTCTGGCAACCCGAGGCAGCTTCCCAGTCACAGTAATGTAGACCCAATAAAAAAAACTTCAAATGAGGGGTGCCAAAGACAATTAAAGAGTCCTGTTATGTATGTGGTATTACTGTAATTTATGTTTGCTTTAATTTACATTGCTGAGGGCAATTTGGAAACAACCATCAGACTTTAAAAAGAATTGTAAAATAAAATGCTGTCACTACAGATGACAAATGTAGATGCTTACATGGTATAAATACACAGATATCTATATCTAAATTAATTATCTGCTCTCCCTTTATATTCACTGAGGAGACATAAACGCCACTGAAGGATGACAGAACAACCAGAAGACATCTAAATCAGACCAGATGTTCTCTCTCATCTATTTCTCTCCACTAATTATGAAGGAAATTAAGATAGTTACCAGAGTTGCTAAAATCTACAGTGTATACGTCTCAAGTCAGGAACCCCCCACTTGGTAGGTGAAAGCTCCCAAACAAAGATGTGTGGCTGGACTAGGCATGCTTCCAAGCTGCACTAGATTTTGATTCAATAAAAATTATGGATGGAAATACTGCTAGGCTTCAGGCCAATTAACATACACAAGTTTTCACTCCTAACGGTCTCTATGGTAGCCTACAAACAAGAGGTATATAAATAAAAGTTGTGAAGAGTTTTAGCAAGGTCTTCACTGGGAGGTTTTGCTATCCAGCTTCTTTCAGATAAGGATGTAAGAAAAAAAAAGAAAAAGCCAAAACCATAGTAGCCAATATCTTTAGGCTGGCAAAATCAAATGCAGTACCAACAAATGAGCATTTGCAATAGCTTAGTTTACACCACTTTAAAAGTTTACACCACTTTAATATCTGGGAGGCAGCTCATTTTGGGCCCCTATAGCCGCTTATAGCCTCGATATCTTCTTGAATACATTAGCCTATAACTTTTGGCCTTGTTGTCCTGGTTATGCTGCCACACCATCTTGGCATCTTTTAATGCATGTTGGTAGCTTGCAGGCTAGCAAAAGCTCTACAGCCATGATATAACCGCACCAATCCCAGCACTACTGAAAATTGCAATGCAGTGATGAAAAAAAAATAATAATTTGGGTACTATCATCTGATCCTCATAGTTCTATTAACAACAGTGGCAGTCCTTACAGCACTACTGCTTCCCTGTGCAAAACAGGTACAAAATGGCAAGGGCTGCCATCTCTCCAAGCTCACCAGGTTTTGTGGGACACAAGTAGTTAACAGTAGATGCAAAATGTCATGAACTTCTATTAGTACACTGCAGTCTCAAAAGAAGAAAAAGCTGCACAAGAAGTGACAAACACCCACACAGACACATTCATGACCTTTTTTGGTGATAAATTAATACACAAATGGGAAAATAAAACCCAGCTCAGATTCTGAAATCCCTTGGAAATCCCTCCTATGCAAATAAAGTGCAGATGTTCAATGTAGCATCAAGGAGGAGCTCTGCAGACTGTAAGTTTGAATCCTGTACTTTCATCAGCTTTACTCATGAAAGTGATATGGCAGACAGGCTGCAAGTTACTACATACTATTTTCAACATGCTATCATTTAAACTAGCTCAAAAATGGGCAGAAGTTTAAAACTCACAGTAATTTGTATCTGAGCAGCAGGGAAATTCCTTTTGGTGCTAATACCAGTGAAGCTGAATTGCCATTTCAAAAAGAGGCAAGGTTTAGCAGGTTCAGTTCAGGCAAGCTGGACTGTACTCATTTACTTAAAATAAATTTTTTCTTGGAGTTGGGATGGCTAATAGCCAGAGAGGCATGGTAGCTCTCCCCTCCACCAGTCCCTTCACACTCGCCAGTACAACAAAAATATTCCAAATTCCATTTCTCTCCTTGATGTCCAAACATGATCCAAAAATTCCTCTAGTCTCCACAGTGCACAAGATTTTACTAACTTCTTCTGGCATCATTGCTGTGGGGCAGTCATATTAAATATGCACAGTAATATTTTACAATGAAATACAAGTTTGTTTGAAGAGAGACACGATACCACACTAAACTTTATCCCCAGAAATGCTCACATGCAAAATTGTTTAACTAAAATAACAGTTCAGTTAAACTGTACATGCACCGTAATTTTTGCATATAGCCAAGACCTTTCTTGATTGTGGAGAACAGCATTACAGTGGGAGATTTAGGTAGAAATATACACAGTCTCCTTCTAATCATCCCTCTCTGGTCTTCTAGCTAACCTGAGACAGAGATAAGATCAAGATCCCAAAATGCAAATTACTACATCTTTACTCTTCTCTTAGTTTTTGAGACATTTGATACTGCAGCTAAATCAACCCAATGGCTAGCTCCTTGCCAAATATCAGTCCTCCTCTCCCCCTGCTGTCACACGTCTCTACCCCTTCCTTACTGGTACTGGCAAGCCTCTAACCCAGCAGCAAGTTACTTCAAGGGGCCACAGTGATGAAATTCTTAATTTTTCTTCTTGATTGAGTTTTCTCCCAGTTTAGGTCTCCAAAATGGCTCCCCATGAGACGAGAAAAATACCACAGATGCACAGATGAAGCAAGATGGTCTCTTTATGTTTGGCTGCAATACGGAACTGCATCCTAAGAAGCATCTCCTCTGTAAGGACACAGCTAGTCACAGAGCTTTTGACCACTCAGCTTTCGTAGATGACCACTTTACTTACTGTACAAAGCCACAGCACTGTTTCACACAGCTGTTTCTTTCTTTGGCTCCGTTACAACCTTACACTGCTCACGCACAACATGTTTACTGAGACACAAAACTATAAAATAACAATTTTGGGAGGAGCCGTTTGTCTCCTTCAGCTGGCAAAAATGCACCAAAACAAAACAAAACTAAACAACAAACAACACCCAAACCCCACCTATTTGAATTATATAACACCTGGGATCCCTAATCCCAGGGGATATCTTGTTTTAATGCCCAAAAGGTAAGAGTTATACGCTTGCAGTGTCACACAGATCATTCGATAAAGGTTTTAGACTGCACTGGATAGAAGAGTGGTGAGTGCACACAGCAGCATGGTCTCCAAGCTCAGTATCCTGTGCAGCCTCACACAGAGACACAGAGCTGTAACAAGTCAGAAAAAATAATCTTGGCATCGATACAGAGAGCTCAATCAAGACAGCTGTGCAAAGTGCAGTAGAGACCTAGAAACAGGTTCAAATACTAGAGCATAAGACTGTCATCTTTAAGCTTCTTGAGCATACCGATAAGAAGGATGAGTTTCCTGCATCTATTTAGTTAATTTAGGAAAAAAAAGTGACTTAAAGGCCAGCTAAGCACACACATAAACAGGTTGTGTTCTACAGGCTTTTCTTATTGTCTGCCTTACTCAAGTTCATGAGTCTATCTCACCCATTGCTACAACCTGGATCAACTCAGGTCCCAGTAACCCAGAGGACACCACAGCTGAGCAGAACTTTGCTGGCATCAGTGGGTTCCCACGTTCGTTAAATCAAGATAAAACTCAGCACATGGGTGAAGCCTCAATAGATTCCCATTTTTCACAGGTGAAGGTCTAGTCTTTCATGCATCTATACCACATATCAGCAAGAGACTCCTGACTGAAGATTTATAGGCTTGGAAACAAGTTGATGTCTACAAAGCAAAGGAAGAAAGCGAAGAGAAGGGAAAACCTGTAGCTTGCAGATGTGAAGGAACAAAAGAGTCTGCAGCTGCAGAAAATGTTCCCTTTGCCTAACACACGTATAATACGCTTTCAACTTTATGACAATATTTCAGGTTGTAAAGGTTATTTCCATCAAAAGGAAAAAATTATAACAGATGATGAAATATCAAAAGAAACTCTTCTTCCCCTCTCAGTAGTGGGATAAAATAGACCTCTCTTTTCTATTCACAGTTCCAAAATCTGTGCCTGAAAGACTCCCATACCTTTCCCTTCATGTGATTCACTGCCATTTCCTATTTTCCAGCACAAATGCACAGTTTCCCAATTATTCCCTAGAGCTTGGGATTTGCAGTCTACCTAGTGCTTGATAATGTCTTTTACTTTTTCAGTTCCCACTAAATGTAGGGGCAGGTATCCTTTAAACTGAACACAAAGTTACCCACAGCAGTGCTAGCTTCAGCAAGGCCAGGATGTGGGAGCTGACAGACACACCATTTCCCAGAGCAGCTCCTGTTTCAGGTTTTCCTGCGGTACCCTTGCTATAGCAATCACCACATTCAGTACGAGCATGAAGTTACAGACAAAATTAATCAGCTTTAAAAAATGTTTGCAAGATGCAGACACAACCTTCTTCTAGAGGGAGTCCAGATTTTTTTACAGTTTCCATTCTGAGGAACTGCATCACCTGAGCGAAGGCTCTGCACTTCCATCTCATGCAAGCACAGCAGCTGTAGGTTACAGATGGGAGGAGAGAAAACACTCCTTGGGGAATCCAACTGACAGAACTGCCAGCTAAATCAGGCCATTTCAAAGAAACAGGGTTTATTTGCATTCACCTATGTAAGATGTGTTGTACTGTGTCCAAATAATTTTACGTATTTGGGGTTTTCTAGTTGTTTTTGTGACCTTGCTAGACCTAGGTAGCATGTCCTGCAAGTCATTTGTAAGACTTTGCTTATATCTGGTGTGGAAGAAAGGAAACTTGACAATTTTTTTTTTGCCTGCAAACTTTTGTAGAAGACTCACAGCACCATATCTGTAAATTCAGCTCTGCTGACCCCAAGGGATCTAAAACCATGAGTCCAGTTGCCTTGACTTCCAAAATATTGAGGCAACAAGCACAAAGAAGATATTACTGTGAGTCTTCTAGTTTTTAAAATTTAAGTTAGCATTCTTAAGCTTCCTGCTGCAGTGACAGAGACATGAAATGCTGACTTAAAAAAGAAGTGGCAGAAATTCTCACAACCACATAAATCATAGAATCATAGAATGGTTAGGGTTGGAAAGGACCTTAATCGAAACCTAAATTTAAAGAATCCTCCCCAAATCCTACACAAACCAAACCAAACCCACAGATATAACAGTTGTTATGAAGATGGAGTAATAACTGAAGTAAAAGTATAAGGAATCATTAAAACAAAAAAAAGAAGAAATCATTTTCCTATTATGATACATCATTCAACAGGGGAAGCTACTACTCAGTAGCATTGAGACAAATTCGTAGAAGAAAGATTCAATCAATCACTCTTAAAAATAGTAGGCTAGATGCAATTTATGGTTTTAGAATCCCTAAACATTAGTTGCTGTAAAGGTATAATACAAGGAAGTATCTGACATACTTCTGGACAAAACAGACAGTACTTCTTTTCTTCTACTGACCATTGTCAAAGACTTAATATGGGGTTTTATGTCTGCTTTTTTGTGTCCATATGAACTGAATGAAGATCATCACATCTACTAGAAATAATTCTGATGATATAAACAATAAGGCTTCTGCATACAAACTAAAAAAACCTCTTAAGTTATGTATAAAGAGGCACAGTCCAACTGAGATTTTCTTTGTAGGGCTATAGCTGCATACGTGTATATATGTAAACATATAAAATTAATATTTGTTCCTTTGCATAAAGGGAGCAACATAATCTGAAATAATTGACTAAGTGACAATTTTTCAGGCTAGCTACTCTCAGTCTTTTTTTTTTTTTCTTTTATTTTCTTCTTTTTAAAACACAAGCACTAAGTGTGTTTCTGATAAAACACATTAAACGCAGACCAATAGTATTGATGTTTGGGTAATGGGGAAGCAAAGGAAGGAGCTGTATAAAGATCATTAGCAGAATGACATGTCAAAACTAAAGCACACCTCAGAGACAGCTGCCCAGTAGTCAGTGCAGTTGCCCGCAGTCCAACTGTACTAGATGAAAGACTGCCCTAGATAAAGACACCCACAGCATCGTTAACATGGCTCCATGCTCTGTTCGCTTCCAGTCCTTAGCAGTGGGGTGTTACTATTTCAAATGTTGCACTAGTGCATGCTGGTGGGTGCCCAACTTTGAGATGGCTTGGAGAAGGCAAGCCACTACACCAAGGAAATGAATGAACATTGGTTTGTAGCCATGCAGGCCAGCATGGCCATCTTAGAGACGAGAGCCAAGTTTATTTTCAAATAAATCTTCCAACTCATTGTCCTCATATCAGCCCAAATTTATGTGCACACCAGCACCAGTATACTGTCAATACTGGCAATGGCTTTATTGGTATGTGAACACTCAGCAGGCCCAGGCTTACTTGTGCACTGACCACATCTTCCAAATTCTCAACAAATAAAAAAAGAAGTTCAAGGCTTTCAAGGCTGGCCGGAATATCTGTTATCCTGCTTGTGCACATAAGCCTGCTCTGAGCAAACTACTTCAAGTCATTCAGACAGTAAATCTGTTACATAGCACTCAAGAGCTACAGAACACATTTTTATAGAAAGAATAAATGTACAAATAAGCCTCTATCAGGATATCACTCTTGAAGGAAAACAGCTGGACCATCACGTTGGAAACAGTGAAAAAGAGATATGTTAGGGATGTCATTTGATAAACAAACACCTTGAGGAAAGGCAGACAGGACATAAAAAACAACCAATAAAAGGTTGGTTTTTCACAGCAGAGTCAGGTATTTACAAGCAATGACAGCCTCTGTCTTAGCAACAAGATAAACACCAGGCTGCCAGGAGCTATCAAACTGCTCATACTCCGATACAAAAAAGCAGGTATAGGGGAAATGTATTTATTGAATCATCCTCTGTAGCTATCTTACTGTCTTCACAGAAAAATACTGCTTCAGGATTAGTCTTCTTGGGAGATTAACAAATAGACTGGCTGTTTTCACTTCTGTACTCGATAGCAAAAAGTTACTCCACTGAGGTAACCTTCAAACCTCATCTGGTTATACATATGCACAATTTCAATAATACGAAAAATAAAATTATACAATTGCTGCATCCATGTACTCTTTATTACTCTTCTTTAATATTTTTGTAATATTTAGTAATACAGAAGAGTGTATTTAACACAGTTGTTAGGACAATCTACACAGAAAATGTACAGAGAAACCGAGACAATTCACCAGTGCTAATAATCCGTAAAAGCACCCACTAATTCATTTCAAGCAAAACGATGCCACTTACTGAAACTGTAGTTGCATGGATTTTTTGGGGAAAAAAAAAAAAACAAAAACAACAAAATTTCCTGGGTTGGGGATTTTCTTTGTTTGGGGTTTTTTTGTTTCTTCTTTTTCATATTCGACGAAATGAACGAGGAGACAAGTGTAACCCTAGCCAAATATCGATTATTTGAACTGTACATGTAAACTAACCCCACTGAATTAAACTAACCCCTGGCAGAACTGACTCTAGAAGTGCTTATATGAACTGCTCAGCTGCCAAATAAGTGGGTGAGGTGAGAACACCCACTAAGAGGGGGAGTCGTCATCATTCTTAGCTGCTCTTCCAAATCTGGCCTGGCTGATGAGAAATGGGTACCTATCCTCATTCTTACTCAGAATAAGACAGTCCAGAGCGTTTTATTTGCAGAACCACCTCCCTATATTACTACAGCTTTCCTTTCTCCATTAGTTAAGATGACAGGCTAGGGGAGAAAACACATGTACAGACTTTAAACATTCCACATTTAAAGCAATGGAAAAAACCCACTAGCTGATCTAACAGAAATATCGATTAACGTTATGCCAAAGTACAAAAATTAGCCACCATTAACCTGATGTGAAAAAACACTTTTAATCATGGCACATAAATCCATAGACTGGAACTTGAGTGAAAAACAAACCAACCAACCAACCCAGCTTTCAAAGCAAGTGTATTAGAAGAATAGACAGGTTTTATACTCTAGGCTGAGAATCTATCATTGTATTATAGTCAAAGCAACTTTTTCTGTTCACATGATCAAATTCCAAAACAATCTTCTTGTTCAACTTTTCACAACCTGCTTATAGCCAACATAATCCCCTCAAGTATATAAAACTTTAACATTTTCCATCAGTTGTTGAAAAAGCAGTGAGTACTGTAGGGGAAGGAAGGGAGGAAGGAAGGAAGGAAAAAACCCCAATAACAGCAAAAAAAAAAAAAAATCAAACCTAAACTTTATAATATTGAATTTAGTAGTGTCAGTCAAGTCACAGACATACCTAAACAGCAGTATTCACCTCCAAAAATTGTATTTAGTTTGGGATGATCCTAGTGCAGCAAGTAAAGGGTACAAGGGCTTTTCAGTTCCGTCCTCAGCCTTAGTCAGTTAAAACAGCTGTTTCAGAGAAAGACATTTGCCAGCTTCTCATCTGACCTTTAAAGAGAAGCCCTCATAAAATTTCCTGAGGTCTTCAAGACTGCAAATCATCACAGCTCCACTGACATCTGCTACTTCACCAAGAAGGGGCACTTCCATTTACAGCAGCAGATTTCCATCATCTTCTGCTCCTTTGCCCCAAGGTGGATTGGCACTGCTCTTTTGCAGTCCCTTTCCCTTAACAGGCCATCGTGAGCCTTTGAAAGCTACTACTGACAAAATTTGCTGAGAACACTTCCTAAAGCCAATCTATTCTGGGTTATGCTGATTCACACAAACCATTTAAAACTCTGTATACAGCACAAGGCAAACTACTCATCATTAATTAAAAATAAGTATCTTTCAAAAGTACAGTCTAAAAACCATCACTGCAAAATAATTTTAATTGTTTATTCCAAGGGTTTTAAGAGATTTGGGTTTGTTTTGCTGGCAACAGTGCTGACAGGATCTTTGGGTTTGAGTTTTTTGGTTTGTTCTTTTGAAGCTTATAGCAGGACTTTATTTTAAAGGCATTAACTGTGTGATTCACTAAGCCCTCTCCTCTGTTCCCAGACATCCTTATCCACAATTCCAACAAAGTGATAAAATAGACATTTTCACAGTAAGATCTCTCCTTAGAATATCAGAAGCCATCAGTCACATTTATGGGGGAAAAATTATAGCAGGCAGGAATAAAAGGGGGTAATGACCAGCAGAGAATGCTTCAGAAACAGGAAAACAATTGCCTTGAAAGAAGAATGGCACTCTTGCAACACTAACTGTCCATCTCAAAGGGGAAAAGCATGTGTAGAAAAAACAAGAAAAAACCCAACAAAACAAAACCTCCTTGCCTTGCCTCCAGTTTTTAAGATGACTCATTTTGATACCCAAGGAAAGTGAGTGTGCAAATGGAACCGGCATGCCCACCTTCCCAAGTCCTACATTTAAGGTGCCTCAAGCACATGACTTTTTCTGTAGCCAGTTTCCACTCTGGAATGATTAATTTGATAGACTGCTGTTGCAAACACATCTGTAAAAGAATTTTTAAGAGAACTAGACATATAAAAGCAAACCTGTATCTTGCCCTCTGCATGAGGCAACTTGAAATAGTGAGCAAGGACTGAGTAGAAAAGCAAACCTGTATCTTGCCCTCTGCATGAGGCAACTTGAGATAGAGAGCAAGGACTGTGTAGAAGGGGTAGAAAAAAAACACCATTAAACTATTTTATTCAGTCAAATAAATGTCTACTCCTGTTGTTTTCTAAATATACCTTGATGTACCTGAACCTGGCCTCCAATAATTAAGATACTTTTTATAAAGTATCTGTTTAGTTTTAATGATATCTTGCCCTCTGCATGAGGCAACTTGAGATAGAGAGCAAGGACTGTGTAGAAGGGGTAGAAAAAAAACACCATTAAACTATTTTATTCAGTCAAATAAATGTCTACTCCTGTTGTTTTCTAAATATACCTTGATGTACCTGAACCTGGCCTCCAATAATTAAGATACTTTTTATAAAGTATCTGTTTAGTTTTAATGAAGCAAAAATAAGTGTTTATGTCATTTTCAGAAGGTAAGGAAAATTTAGTAAATGCATTATAAACTCACTTTTTCTTTAGCACTCTCTGATCAATTAGTCCTTCTTCATTTTCAGTTGAGCACAGATATTTTTTTGGCTCCAGAGGACCAGAAGAATTTAACATTTGTCTGTTAGTAGGCCTGAAAGAAAAAAAAAAAAAAAGGGAAAAAAAAAAGGAAAGAAAAAAAGGATTTTCCACTGTTAAGTTTTGTGCAGTTTACAGAAAAGAGGTATTTTAGGGTTCTAAAATACAAGTGGCAGAAATAGAAAAGGAGAAGAATTAACATGTTGAGTAGTCATGATTTTATTGGATGCTGTTGTCTCTTAATCAATCTCTCAGTTCATTTATCAATCTCTGACATGTTACAAGGAAAACTGTAAATAATACTGCCTAGTGATATTCTAATTACTGCACAGTTACAAAACCCAATAAAATAAGCCTTCTTAGGGTTGCAGGGTAACTGCCATCTCCGTAGCCTGGCAACTCCTAATCTTTGGGAATACCCAACCATTACAATATGCAAAGGGTGGGGTGAAGGATATTTACACAGTATTGTATGGCAGTTTCTATTCAACTAGAACCTTGAACACTTGTTTTTTCTGGAGGTTAAGCCTGTCTTGAACCTTCAAGTCAGCTTTGCATTATTTCAACCACTCTAGAAGCTCCCCAAATGCCACCTGGTCTCACATCCTGCTGTTCCTGGCTATTTGGTCCAACTCTAGCCTCTCACTAGCACTAAAACCTCCAGATACCCACTTTGCGATGTACCAGTCCAAACCACTACTTTCCATTGAAACTTTGTGTCCACCTCTCTCCCTGCTCCTTTTCCTGTTATTTCTTCTTCTCCATTTGTTGGTAGAAGCCAACATCAACAGTTTTACCCATCTTTGACTGGTGAATTATGCGGGGAGTGGGTTCTGGAAATAACTTGTCGCTTTTCTAAGTTTGTTATTGCTTCAGAAATTCCAGTTTGTGTCATAGCAGAAAGCAGATACTATGGGACATTGGTAATTTTTGAATTAGGGAGTACAGGGGCTGTGCAGAGTACGTGTACTATAGCCTCCCGATTTCCATGAGGGTTAGGGTTGGTATTTGAACTGAAGGACCGTATACCACTCTCTGGCAAATGCCAAGTTCAGCCATTCAAAACAATGAAAACCAAAATATTTTCATTGTGATCTTTAATTGTAAAGCCAGTAGAGGACATGTGCTGCTTTCTTGGGAGCCGTAAATTAACTCTCATGGTTGGGCAAATAACACTTGCTCCTTCTACTCTGGTGAATTTAACTCTTTGTCATCTGAGATACATACCCAGCTTCTCAGCATCCTGTTATGTTAGTACTGAAATTTATACTCCCATATGTAATAGAAATTTCACCAGTTGTCATTGACAGCCAACTTGAATCAGAATGTATTTTGTTTTAATGATGGGTCTAGCTTCATATTTAAAGGAATTTGAGGGGAACAAGGAGTCTTCATTTTTGTCATAATCATCAGGATTATCCCAAATATTACCATCCCAATCCTCTGGGGACACTATTAATTTCCTAATTTACATGGAGTTAGGAGGATGTGGGGCTTGCATGAGCATCATCTCAATTTTTTTCTTCCAACTTCTGTGTTTTTTCCTTTTCTTCCTGTAACTGCTTCTGCAGCTGTTCAACTTGCAGGGACAGCACTAATTCATCTGCCTTTCTGCATTCTGTTTGTTCTTTAGATTTGTTCCCTTTTATTATGATTTTTTCTATACTGACAGGCAGCTTCTAGGCACATTCCTAACATTTTACAAATTATACCTTTGTCTTTTTCATCTTTAGTTGAACCTCTAGCATCAGTTACCTGTTTTTCTGTGACTTCCAAGTTATGCCAATTGTTACAACCCAATCCCATGGGAAGGTGGGATTTTCTTGGATACCATGTTTTTGTAAGTATTTGCTGATTTTGCTTGTCCTCTTGCTGACTACACCAATTTGTCACAGATGAAATATCTCACACGATTAATAAATCTTAAACTGTTGCCAGATCATAACCATGTGAGATAGTTCATCCGTGACAGCTCCTAGAAACAATCCGTCTTGGCATTGGAAAGCATCTTGATATTTACCTGGTAACATCTGGGTGAGCTCCTCACATGCGCATACACACAGTTTCTTCTGCATGACCCAGAATGCTTCCACCTCACCAGTGACAGACACAAGATGGAATTTCCATGTCCTAATTCAAACTGCTGGAGATGAAAGTCACATTCGGTGTCCTTTCACAAGTCCATTACTTCCACACAGAAAGCATTCACTTACCATACTCAAAACTCCATGTCCAACCAATGATTTTATTGCTGTTCCTAGCAGAGAGGTGAGCTGAGCACAATTCACACACAGCTAGGAGATGTGCTAAGGACACCAGGATAAAGAGGTGGCCAGCCAGGAGTGCACCAACAAGCAGTGGGGAGAGCATTCATGTGAAAAATATGACAGCATAATACTGCTGACAGCTCTTGGAAGCTCCACAGTGGTTTCAGCTGACCCAGAAGGAGATGGCTGTGGTGCTGCTTCCTCCCCTGCTCTGAGCAATTCCATCACCACCCTGGCCCCGGTACTGGCAGGGTGAGCTAGTTCTGGGAACTGGCCTGACCAAGAAATAATTCTGCAAAACAGAAAAGGTTTTCACCTGGGCTCAAGCACTGCAGGAGAAGGGCTAGGAACATGCAGACTCAGTTTTCATAGTTGTCCTGTGCCTCTGTGGGACGGCACACTCGGCGACGGATGCTAGTAACAGTGAACCTTAGGGCAGTGACTTTGCTAAAGCAACCAAGACTTGAATTCAGCCTAGCATCACTGAGCAACAGAGGAAACATGAGTTCACTTCGCATATGTTGTAGATCTACGAATTTTTGGTTTTGTCACATATTCTGTTCCTCTGTGTCAAAGTAGCTTACAAAAAAAATAATTTTACATTAGTTCAGAATAGTGTCTCATAGACTTAATTCTAGTCGTGAGTCCCTGAATTAGGTCAAAAGAAGTTATTCTTAGAGGACTTTGTTCAAGATGTAGTGAACAGGCAAAATATTTTGAAAGCTACGTCACTAAGACAAGCACTCCAGAGTTAAGAAGTGACAGTTACAGCTAACTGCATGTGAGGATACAGCTTTTAGTTTTATAATAAAATACTATTTTTACTGCAGGAACTTATTTTATACCCCAAACTGCATAGAATATCTTGACTTTTTACTCATCCTAAAATGCATGACTGAATGCATTTCTTAAACATGCTTGAGTTTTATTCTGTGGTCATTGACTCTGACACACAAAATGTTTCAGAAACAGCAGCTTATTTACCCAACTTCCCTGTAAACAGAGGAACACCAGCATCTTATTTTCCAGGCAAGAAGACAGGTTTTTGAAAGATTTTAAGGTAAATTATATTCACTAATATTTGAGATTTCGAGCATTTGATTTTTTTTGAGTCTACAGAACTTCACAGAAAAGCTCTGCCCTCGCACTATTGGAACTATATGCTCTTTGTGAGTCAGTAAGGCCTGACCTGCAGGACTTGAAAAGTACAGAGGCAACAGACACACCCAAGACACAGTCTAACCAAGCATCCCTGATAACATAAAGAAGGAAATGTAAACATCCAAAGGAACATTCAAACTGCCCTAAGCATAAGAACATGTTTTCTTCTTCTGAAATCCTCTGCTAAAATCACTACACATCTACAGCACTTTGGACAAAGTACAGAGCTCCACATACAGGAGTCTTCACACAAGATACTTGCTCTACTTCCAGAGGGAGCTTCCTGTAAACCAAGTGAGGCAGAACCCTGGTGCAGAGAACCGAGACTGGCTGTAATTGTATCGTTCAGGTCTATGATAAATCATACACGTGGTGACATTGTCTTCTTCCTGCAGCCCCCCTTCCCTCCAGTGATGCAGAACCATTTACCCAAGGGGTTTCATAACTGCTTCCACAAGGACAAAGGATCTATCCATGTGAGCAGTTTAGTTCTGTTCATGAGTGCAATTTGGTTGGAAATAACCCAATCATTACCACTGCACTGTGGAATCATCTCGAAGTGCACAACCTGGACTCCTTTTGGATGAAGGCAAATGCTACAGAGAATGTTCCACAGGTATGTTCCTACAGGGCTACTAGTGTGTACTGATGCAGGCTTAGTGCTAGAGTCCTTTCCTTTGAAAAAGCATGTTTTGTATTCATGGCAGCCAGTCTCTACTGTCAGATTTTTTGGGCTTAAGAGACCACTCTGAGAGCTCACAATGTCTCTCCTCGGACAAGATACCCAGAAAAAATAATCCTGCAAGATTTACAATAGATCAGAATGGAGGGGAGGGCTGGGAGGGAAACCAAGCAACCAACCCAAAAACCCCCAACCAACCCACATCAAAACACCCAATCAAAATAAACCTCAAATAAATAACCTCTGCCCGATCCCCCCTCCCCTCCAATAAACTGCAAACAAACAAACAAAGAAACATTGCTCAAACAAGGGCCAGAACATGCTCAGTGAAGACAATCTCTGTGGAATTTGTTTTCTAAAAATCTATCCAGTTACACACGGTGAGATTATTAAATGCTTACACCTAGGTCAAATTCAGAGTTTCATTTGAGAGACTGAATTTAAATACACCTGTGACACAAACTCTGTCTCTGGCTAAATCATTATTTTACTCCAAGGCTTGCAAATATTTAAAATTAAGTGCTTCAAAAGCTTAATATCACAAATACAGAAAATCGTAGCTATGGTTAAAGTTTGACAATGCTTCATCCAAATGAAAACTAGGTCATAGAACTGGAAATTAAGAGCAGTTTAAATTAATTAATGGTGTTGTTTAGGAATGTTGATGCCCTGTTTAAAACCACAAGGTAATAACCTTACTTTGCATTTCACATGTTGCTAGAGATTTTAGAAGTATAAAAACCAGTTACAATTCACAGCTGTAAAGCTAGTAAATGCTAGTTTTAAAATGCTATGAAAATAATACAACTATACCCAGACTGATATTTTCTGTGCCATGTACAAACTCACCCACTGATTACTTCCGGAAATTTTGGAGAAGCTGTTTCACAACAGTATGTAAGGGATTCTAGCCCACTTTTTTGTTGCTGGTATTTATTAATCAGGTCCATCAGCACTGCCTGGTGCCCAATCTTCTTCACCAGCTGCTGTACCATACGATCATTAAGAGCCAAAAGAGCTGCTCCACTTACTTCTTCTTCTGCCAATTCAAGGGAATTAAAGAATTACTGTAAAATAACTTTACAGTTACAGTAAAATTCCATATGCCTAAAACCATGATGATGGAGGACATGTCAAAGGCAAAGATGCTTTCTGCTGCTGATGGTCATCTTCAGCTGCTGTAGCAGATGATATTTTAGCTACTCTCCTTTCCCAAGCAGTGCCAGGAGTCCTAGCCACTGGCCACATACCTTCCCCTGCCAAAAAGCCAGGTCTTAAAACATATAAAAGCAGTGAGCCTACTATTTTAATGCTTTAAATCAGGCCTTGCTTAGATCACAGCAGACTGTTACTTCATTAATGAAGGAAAGCAAGCTTTTTTAAGAGAGCACACAACAAACAGCCTGTTCACATAACAGTTTCTCATCTACTCTTTTGTAGAATGTTTATATACGCAGACATAAAACATTTACATACTACAGTTGCATTATTTCAAAAGATTTATACAATATAAAATAGGCCCTGTCAAGCCTGTTAAACTGCCAGCTCTGTTTCAAGAAGGTGTACCCATTTATATACAGGCTTAATCTCACCCCCCAGCATTTCTCAGAGACTTCATAATAAATCTGCACACTTATTTTGATTTATCAGATCTGTGTCAGTTCTTGCCATAATAAATTTCTATAAAAGTCTAAAGTTAGCGTATATATACATGCCCCAAAACAAGGTAGGCAGCAACAATTACAGGCATAGAAAGAAATACTGAAGAAGCCCCACACAAACAAAAACAATGCTTACCACGAAACTTAGGGACTAGTTCTCCTAAATTTCTCTGTCTCAACCAGTTGCAGACTTGATCAACCGACCAATTTTCCATCTTCAGGTGTTGCAATGTTAAATTTCACTGTGAAATGAAAAGAGAGGATTATTTTTATGCTGAACTCTGAACTGAACTCCAACATTTCATAGGAAAAAAAAATGCATTTAACAAATAACATTGCATTTACATGCTCTGAAAAAAACCAGTGCAAAATAATCCAACTAATGCTCGCTGCAAGTGGCAGTTTCCTTGGATGCCTCTCTTCACCTCCTCTCCCTTTCCTGCTTTCCCTCTCTTCTGAGAGAGCCTCATTCCTCACAAAACATGAGCTGCTCCAGTACCATTAACACCCAGGTTTCCACACAGAGAAGAAAAAAAGGTGTGAAATTCACCACCACCAAGCTCATCAGGAAAGGGCTGACATTTTACAGAAAGAAAAAAAAAACAAAAAAACACCACCATCAGATAACAGTCTGTCACATATATGTTTATAGTAAATCAAACAATTTAACACTCTCCTCACCACCAAGCAGGTACTCCAGCAAATGCTTAATCCTCAATTACCAACAAATAGGGGCAATAAAGTTCTTGGAAAACGGAGAGGAGGGGACTACTCCTCCAGTTATTTACTAGTCCCATCCTTCAGGCTCCAGCCCTCCCTGTGCCCTGGGAATGAGGAGCAGCGAGGCTGATACACAGACCCCAACCCTGACCCCCGGGAAAACCACCCAGCACCTACCATGTGCCCATTCCCCGAAGGACTGGCTGGAATCTTGAGGGGGGTACATCACATACCAAAATCAACAGCAACCTCCTCAAGAGAAGATTAGTAATAAAGATAAAGCTTGTCCTACTCTGCCAACTCCTTGACAGCAGAAAACTCTCTTCAAGGGTGATTTTCTTGTTGATGTGTTTTAGCTCTACTACATAAAGGAGCACCAAGCACTCCAGGACCATGCTTGCAATCCACAGGAAAATCAGGAAAAATTGTTCAAGCAAGCTTTTCAGATGAGAACACAATGTCTGGCATTGTTGGCCAAACATTTCCTTGTTTAGAACACATCCATGCACATACCCTGAGCTGGCAGTGAACTCCAGGCTAACACAAGGATTCACCCACACAAACCTCATCAGGATCTGGTCCACTGCACTGTAAAAAACCTGTGCACCTTCCTTGAATAAAAACATTTCTGTTTTCATCCTTCAACAACAGACATCCCAAACCAGATGCACTTCACAGAATCACAGAATGTTAGA
>NW_010129813.1:0-10929 GCF_000699245.1 Pterocles gutturalis | reverse complement strand
AGCCCGGCAGCATCGCTCGGTGCAGCCCCACGCCCACCCTCTGGAGAGGACAAAAGGACTCCCTTGGCCCAAACATCCCCTCCTCGCTTGGCCCACACCAGGGAGGATTCTGTGCATGGACAAGAGAAACCTGCCCGTAAGTGACAAAGAGCCTTGGGGTTTGTCCGGCTTCGGCTCAAACACAAAACTTTCTGCCAGCTCTCCCGGGGGCATGGCAGGTCAGGAAAGCTGTCCAGAGCGCCCTGGAAGCCAGCACAGGCGCCTCGCCATCAGGGAGACAGCCCAGGTTCCTCAGGCCCTCCCTGCTCCAGGAACAACACAACAGCCTGAGGTTTGTCTCACTTTTATTTACAGAATTGCACAGCCCGTTTCCCCGTGACACTGGGACATAGCGGGTCCGAGACACTGATCTCCCACATCCATGTCTCCTCTGGGAAGGAGGAGACTCCACGAGTCGCTCTTGGGTTTCGCAGGGGCACATGCAGCAACTCCAATTACTGGCGACTACGATAAAGACAAGGAGGCTGAGAGGGAAGCTGTGGCCGCACAGCAGCGCAGGGCCAGGGACTTCTGCCTTTCACAGTTGTGGATTTGGACCACCAGCGGGTTTCCCGACTGAAACACTGGCTCCATTAAGTCCTTACGAGGGGAAGGCGGTGCGGGAGCGCACATCCTTCATCATCTCCCACAACCAGACGCATCGCAAGACCAAGCTCCTGGGAGGCGGCCAAGGCTGGGAAGGTTAAACTAACCCTCAAATTTTTCTTCACTGGGAATGTCCTGGTGCCATGGGGTTTGTTGCAGAGGGGCTGAAGGAGGGGGTCCCCCGGACAAGGCACGGAGCAGCGGTGCAGGGCTCACTGCCAGGGATGCAGGGGGGGCAGCACCTGTGCAGGAGCTCTGCTGCATGAGCTGGTTTGCAGCAGGATGGTGCCGCTGCGCAGGGAGCAGGGCTGCAGCTGGGATGAAGAAGCTTCTCTACGCTACGAGCTTCCAGGAGCAGCGGTGGCAGAGTCATCCCCGCATGACAGGGGAAAAGGAAGGTGCCCATGGGTATGTGGCAGAAGGGAAGAGCCAGGCAGCGAGGCTGTGGCAGAAGAATTTACCCCATGATCAAATGAGACCCTGATGCTTAGAAGGGACCAGCTGGGGCCAGCCCGTAGCTGGGCAGAGAGGTTGCTGCAAGACGTGCTGGGCTATCACTGAGCTGCATGAGAACCCTGGGACAGGAGACAAGGAGGAGAGCAGACACAGAGCAGCCTCAGGGCTGGAGCAATCCTTCGGGGAGGGACAGGGCATGGCCCCTGCTGCTCATGCCACCAGTGACTTCCAGCCCCGGGTCAGGGAACACAAACGGAAAAGCATCCTGCTTTGCAGCTGGAGAGGAGAGGAATGGCACGTGCTGCTTTGAAATCAAGAAAGTACAGGTCTTATCTAGCAAGGCATTGGATTGATCCACTTGGGTTCAGCAAAGGAACGGAGGGACACAGTGTGTGACTGCCACCACCCTCTGCAAGGACATGGGCACCTGCCTCTTCCCTGCTGTCTACCCTCACCGTGGCGGGAGCAAGAGCCAAGGCTCACGCCAAGCAGCTGCACACACCTCTGGAGCATCAGCGGGGCAGCACCAGCGTCCTTACAGCCCGCTCCACGCACGGGGCTCAGGAAAGCACAGCACCAAGCACAGGCAGTGTCTGGCAGTCTGGGGAAGCCGCAGCGAGGCATGGACTGAAGCCAGAGTCAGGGGAACCCTTGGCAGACTGGGCATCCCAAGACAGAGGGGTTCGCTAGCTGGATGTGCTGGAAATGCAGGTGGAGGAAGGAGGAGGAGGAATGCCAGCGCTGCAGGACGAGGGACCCAGAGCCTCTTCTCTGGGAACCAGCAAAGTTGGGGTGTTTCACTAGAGGACCCATAACAGGCAGGCAGCACTTTCAGGGATGAACTCCTCCAACTGCTGCCGAGGAATGTGCAAATAAAGTGCACAGAGACAGCCGAGACCATCTGTGACCTGCAGAGCACGGCCTGTCCCCTAAGGGATGTCTGTAACCGATTCTACGAGAGGTCCAGCCTCAAGGTGGTGAAAAGGACATCAGCAAACAGAGACTCTAACTCTCACCTTTTGGGGTCAGGAAAGCTCCTTTCTGGATTTTTTAAAAGCAAAAGGCAATCATGGGTTTAGCTAGTACGAGCCATCACTTCCCACCACCCATCTACCTTCGCCAGAGACATCAAGAGCTGAGTGCATCCAAGTCCTGGGGATGAGCCAGGATCTGCAAGGAAAGCATTTTGTGAGATCGCGTCTGCACAGGAAAAGATTTTCTCATTTTGAAACTTATTTTGAAATTCTCAAAATTACAGTACTTTACAATATAAAATGTCTCCATTCAGTACTACATCATTTTACTCCTTCTGGGATTATAATAATTATTAAAAACACACAACTTTCTAGAAAGGACAGAAACACCACAAAAGAGACCAAAGATTAATGGGAAAGGCTGCTGCAGTATTATCAAAACCAATTTAGTGCAAAGGAGAAGAAGACTTCCAAGAACGGTCGATGAGAAGTGTTCTTTATACGCTCATTTGGAGAACAGGCATAGATTTAACCTCTGAATGAGATCAGGCTGCCAGCTTCTATACTGAAGCTTAGAACATCAACACAAAAGGACTGAAACACAATATGCATGGCCATTAAAAAATAATATTATATATAGGGATATATATAGAGAGAGGGGGAGATATTTTCCACGTATGGTATTTAGTTATAGGAAAGTGTCCCTGCAGACAGGCATATTCTGCCATCTGGCTCTTTTGGGTCATTTCACGTGATAAACATCGATTATCTGTCTGTTTGCCATAGTATAAAGTACGTGCTGACCGCACAGTCACTTCGGTTGGGATGATTGCTTTCTAGTGCCTCCACAGTTGCCGCGTTTCCTGCGCACGTGGGGACATCCGACCCTCTTTGCTTCTGCCAGCCCCGACAGGCTGCCCTCAGCCCACAGCCATGCGGCACAGCGGCTGAGGGACGTCTCAGACCGTAGTTTCATCCGCAGTCTTCTTCATGAGCTTGGCGGAGAGGAGGGAGTGGGGCAGGGGGTGAGGGCTCCGTGAGGCTGGGATCATCAAGCGGACTTTCTGGTTGGTCCTTCGCCACTCCGAGTACAGCTGGCAGTGGTAGCGGAACGAAACCTGGCGGGCAATAACGCATGGGTCTGGTTATCGAACCCCCGTCACGCGTGCCGGAGCCCGCAGAGGGCCAGTGCGACGCGGTCACCCATCTGCCCTCTGCGTGCTCTCCGCGTGTCCCTTGTCTATCCACCAGCACCTCCCGGCCAAGGGAGACAGCACGGACCCTGGGGCGCTTTGGGGCACTCCCACATTCCAAGCCTTTGACCAGGAATCAATTAATTCCTGGTGCCACCAGGCTGAGCGCGTCACAGCCAAAGGCGCCTCCTGGGCAGCACCAGGACAGAGACAGTTTGCTCCACTGGGCACCAGGCTGGCGAGATGTGGTGGGGAGGAACCACAGCTTGGCCCTTCAGCCAGCCAGGGGCTGAAGCGAGCACCTCGTCAGCGATAACGAGGGGTTCCCAACAGCAGCAGCCCCCTCCCATCCCCCAGGTCCTGCTGGATCTTCTCCGCCCTTTGCAGAAGCCTCCTCTCCTCATCAGATGGACTCGTTTGTTCCGACAACGCTGCGGCCTGGGAGACTTGCCCACCCGGAGGGAGCCAGGGAAGGATGCAAAGGGTGGTGGGGACCTGAACCTGGCCTGGGGGCAGGAGCTGGCCCTGCAGCTTCAGAGCGGGTAACTTCGGGCTGGGCTTCCCCGCTGGGCTGGGCTCCTTGCTGGGGCCTTCTGCAACCATTAACACCGCTACAGATTGTCTCACAGCTCCTGCTGACTCCTTAGCTTTGAAATTAAACTTTACTAGAATTTATTGAGGAAGGAATAAAACCAGCATTTATTTCCCTCCTATTTATTTTCCTAGAAATTGTGAGCAAGAAAATCAAATACTCATCAAAACCTACTTTTGTAGTTTGTAAAAGTACAGGAGGCATTTAGCTGGCAAGTAGGAAGGACCGGGAAGTATATCTGACAAGGAAAAATCAGAATTCCTATTACTTTGGATAGATCTCAGGCATACGCTATGAGAAATGGAGCTGTGCCCAGTGTTGAGGTAACTTAGCTTATTGATCTGTGCACTCCCCTTTTTCCTGTTCAAGAGGGACAACTGTGGGAATAAAGGTTTGTGCTGATAAACAAGAAGCAAATACATCTCCCAGTCTTCAGAGACAGTGTGTGAATGGGGAGCTAATGCTACAAACCTCAAGGAAAGCTCCTGCTTCACAGGAAGGAGATGCAACCTTGGCCAAGGCTTCTCTCACAATCCTCATGCTGATTACAGCCATCACCACCCACCCGCGGGACTGTCCTTTGTGCCACACAGCCCACGGTGGCATGGAAGAATTGCAGGTGAATACGGTAAATGTGAATAAAGAGGCTTCACTTCATGTCCTTCTCTGTTCAAGGAGATGTGAAGTACAGCAGAAGTAGAGCCCTTTTAGTCAGGACTTGTTATTCCACAAAAAAAACCCAAACCATTTTTCAGCTTCCTCCAGATTTCCAGCTCCTCCAAACCAGTCCTGGAACAGAGAAGATGGAAGCACTTCCTCTGAAGGTTTCCAATTTTAGCTTGGCTTTCTACAGAGATGAACCTTATGCAGCCACACGTCAGAGCGCGTACACGCAGCAGTGGGGACTTTCCCCAGCAGCTCCCGTGCACCGCAGCTGCCGCGGGCTGTGACACCAGCGCCGACCAGGCTCTCGCTGCCAGCACCTGAGTGGGTACGGGAGAGTTGCAAGAAATGTCTTAGCCCCAGAAAAAGCTGTTTCTCTGAGAGATCAGAGCATGAGATGGCCAGGAAATGGGCTGTTGCATTTCTACTGCCCGCAGAACTGCCAGCTTTTTGGGGTCCTGCTATTTCTCCTCCAGCAACTGCATTTCTTCCCTCCCCCAAATGGTGCTTCCCAGCAAGCAGCTGGAAAAGGGCACCAACAGGGCGTGAGCACGTGCAGGGCTTTGAATAGCAGAGCCCAAATGCATATCCACACCCAGAAACCCACCTAGCAACAGAACACAAAAGCACTGAATGGGAAACAGAGTGAAATCCCTGGCCTGGGAGCCTCCAGAGAGAGCAGGGCCAGGGGAGCCCCGAGGCTTGGGGAGCAGCAGGGCAGGAAGCCGCTCCCCAGCCCCGTTGCTGCCCGGGGCTCGGGGCCAGGAGCGCTCACAACATGCTGCACAGCAAACTCGCATTCGCTTTCCTGCTCTTCTGGGCTTGGTCCAAGCTGCAAGCTCCTGGCTGCCTAATTCCAAAAAGAGGAAAAGTGAGGCATCTGCAGGAAGCTCTTTCGCAGCACGGATCAGTTCAACACCCTGACAGTGTCGAGGGCAGGTTCCCACTAACCCCAGTGCCTCCAACGCCGGCAGCACCAGCGGTGGGGCAGGGCAGGCTGGCGTCCCAGCCTCGGCTCAGCGCTGGACTCCAAAAGCCCAGCATGAGAGAGAAGTCAGAGGTCTCCCCAGGGCCAGAGTGTTTCTTGCACACACCCTTCTGTGCTACTGACATCTTAAAAAATATTTAGAAAGAATTTGTTTAGTTGTGGGCCATAGAGACCCCCAGTCTGCACCTCCTTCGGGCATGGCCAACCTGTGCTGGGCAGCACAAAGCACGGAGGTACATGATGGCAGATTATTTAGCAGTCACTCACCAGATTTTATTTTTCTCCTAAACCACCCAAGTACCAACTTTGTGTTTCTTCCTGAAAACAGGAACAGGCACAACAGCTGGAGCACTGCCTGCCCCCAGCACCAGACCTTCCCACCCAGCCTCAGCCACGCTCGGGCACATCTGCGCCCAGGTACCACGGCCCGGGGAACACTGCTCCCGTGTCAGTCTGGAAAGCAGATGATCAGGAAGTGGCTTCTCATTCTCAGCAACAGCTTTAGCAGCTCCCATTTGAAGATAATTAAATGGATGTTCAAGAGAAAGAGCCCCAGGTTTTCTCCCAAGGGGATTCAGAAACAGCTGGCTGCACTGTCACGGTGTGAGCCAGCGCTTCCGTCTCCCTTTCGAACAGAAGCAAGGCCCTGGGCAGCAGACACTTACCAGCGTCCAAAGGACGTAGATTGTAAAAAGTGCTATAGTTAGTGCTATGAGTCCGATGGCCTCCAGTCGGCTGTTGAACTGCAAATGATCCTGGGCTCCGCGCAGACACAGCCAGCCGGAGATCGCCGCCAAAGGAGTAATGAACAGAAAACACACCATGTCGCAGAAAAGGGTCCTCTTCTCATTGCGGGGACCGGGATCCTTCAGCCACTGCAGGAAGGAAGGGAGAAAGGGCATCAGTCAGCAGCGCACAGCACGCTAGCAAAGCAGGACTGCTATGCTGGGAAGCTCTCACATGCTCTCTGTACCTGGTGCGTACACTTAAACCTTCATAAAAATAGAGCTAGAGAGCATCACGTGTATTTTTAACAACCAGCAAGGGAAAGGGAAGAGATAACTGAAGAATATGTGCGGGGGAAGGCAGTAGTAAATCCAGGAGCTGCCTGGGCTCTTCAGTGGAGCACTGAGGAGCAGGCAGCAGCTACCCGGCAGAGGAAGGTTGGTTCAGCGAAGCCTGGTTTAGTAAAGATCTGACTGGTCTTGGATTAAGCTTCAATAGAAGCATATCCAGGACTCTGCGACTGCTGTAGGCACCACAGAAAACCAAGGCTTCAGGGTCTGCGGCCAGGACAAGCCGTCAGAGCATGTCCCAACATCCAGCTGTGCCATCTGGTTCCTTTTGAAGAATCGTGGCATTTTAGGGTTTCACTCCTGATTTCAATCAAATCTGAATTTCCCAGGTCCATCTGAGAGGCTGTGCATGGCAGCTCTGCAGAAGGAGCGCTCTCCGGGGTCTGGCACTGTCCCTGGGGCTCGAGCGAGCCGTGTCAGTGCCGCTCACCGGGGAGCCCAGCACCCACTGGGGCATCAGTGGGGAATGCAAACACCCACACACCCGGTACTTCCACTGAGATGATGACAGAGAGGAAAAAAGCACATGGCTTCAGCAACTAGGAAACCAAGACTGGAGAGAAAAAAACAGAAAAGAAACTGAGTAACTAGCAGAAAGCTTTGCACCTGAGCAGACAAAGCAGGACAGCAGCCAAGGGGCCAGTGTTGGGCTGGCCCTGGCACAGGAAGGTAACACAAATCCATTTTCTTTTACAGAACAACCTGTGGCCCAATCTGCTTCTTTCTCACAGAGAAAGCCTTCGATCATTTCTAAAGAGAAAGCAGCACAACGGTCAGGTGAGGAGGGACACAGCTCGGCTGGCTGGGAGGTTCCCCACTGCTTTCTCCCAGATCTCAGCAGATCGCAAGTGACCATGAAGGGATGAGGCACAATGACATGGACACGGCTGCTGAGAACTCCACCTTCACGACTGCAAAATCCCAAAGACCTTTCCATTGCTGGTGGCCATTTACTGCCCGAAGAGACCTGCCAGGACCAGGAGAGATCTGACTCCGGTAGATTCCTTCCCGTTTTCAGGCTTGCTTTCTTGCCTCCCAGGCAGTGCGTGATATCCCAGCACTTTGCTCTGTGTTACCAAGAGGCTTTGCAAGCGCTTCTCTCTTGCGGCTCTCCAAAAGTAGCAGGATGCAGAAGCAAAGCAGCTCTGTTGCAGGCAGGTTTCCCTCAGCAGGTGACCTCTAAACGTTCACTAATTTTAGGAGTCCCAACTTGCTTCCACCGTGGGTTCATTTTAGATACTTGGACAACAGCAATTGTTCTAGTTTTCCTGGGATTATGCTATTTTCAGCCTTTCCTTTCCTTTTTTTTTTTTTTTTTAGAATAGCAAGCTGCTGTGGTTCCTACCAATACCCAGAGTTGTTACAGCACATTTTTACTGGGAGTTCTGTATGCTGGGCTGACGGATCCTTCCCTGTTTCCTGCACCAGGACAACTGGTCTCATTTAGGATTTTTTCCTAAAAAAAACCCAAACCAAACCAACCAACCAACCAAAAAAAAAAAAACCCTAAAAAATTGGAGAACATGATCGAACAGGCACAGTCAGAGCATGGAAGGGAATATCCCCAAGGCAGCCAGGGCCAGGCAGGCATGTCCTGCTGCCAGACTTGGAGCAGGATGCCCACTCTGGAACAGGCAGCGTGAAAAGGGACCCCTCTGAGAACTATGCACCCCAGCTCCTTCCCTACAGGGAAACCACAGTTTAAACAGCGTCACAGAAGAGGTGGTGGCAGGTATGCCATGGCTAGCCAGAAGGACAAGCAGAAGGTGCTGGCCCAGAGGGGGAGTGTGAAAGGGTGTACGCAAGTTAGTGCGGATTGAACTATGGAGAGAGTCCAACGGGAGGGATGTACAGCGAGGCACAAGGACGGGTGAGGACAGGATGAGAAGTGCAGACAGCTTTTGTTGAAATGGAAAAGAGAAGGGGGAGACTGGGGTGGTCAGAGCCACGGCAGCAGCAGGCTCTGCAGACGCTGCGATGGGACATCGAACGGAGGAGAGGACGTTGAGGCAACAGACAAGAACCTGGCCAGGAATTCCAGCTGGGAGGACTGATAAGCAAGATAGTCGAGACATGTCACCTGAAGCACCTGAGAAACCCAAACAGAGCAAGAACAAGTGAAGCTAGAGAGCAAGCTAAGCAGCTGAGGAGTGCAAACAGATCCGAGGACTGAGTAATGCTCCTGCAAGAACAGAAGACAAGCTAGAAGCATTTTTAAAGCCATTCTGAACATGACTTGATGGCCACACAGCCGGAAGGAAACTTCAGAGCAGCCACAACTGTAGTTTGGACAGGAGGAGCTGGGAGAAGGGAGGCAGACCTGCAAGTCACCCCTTGTGTGGCTCTGCAGAGATTAGTGGTGATGAGCTGTGTGGGGAAGATAAGGACCACACACGCAGTCCTGAGCAACCCCGAGAGGAAGCGAGGGTGGACAGCAACTCATCTGCGCAGGAAAGCTGCTCCCACAAACAGCGCATTGGCAGACCCATCATTTGAACCCCTGGCTCCATGCCTGGCTTTCCCCATTCCAGCCAGCACGTGGCTGCCCCGGCTACGCAGCACTCAGGCGAATGCTGAATTACCCTGACTGGTCCAACGTCCCTCTAGCAGCAGCCCCAGAGCACCCCGTTCCCTCTAAGAGGACGTCTTGGGTCACTTTTGACCCTCATACAGTAAGAAGCTCAGGGACTGAAGGCAGATAGGTATTTTACTGCATCTTATTGTATTTGCATTCATTGTGACCTTTGAAACTCCTTCTTCCTCCCTAAAATGGGAGCCAAACATGTAAAATTAATTGCCTTTTGAAGCAGTTGATTTGCTTTGCCAATATGCGCTGACACAGTAAAAAAAGAATACAATAAGCCACCCTAAGGGCGCAGGGTTTCTGGCACAGCAGCTCATTAGTGCATACGGGACTTAAACTAAACCTTGCAAACAATCCAAAAAGTGGTCAGTCAGATTAAACAATTTTTGTAGGAGAAAACTATCAAGTAAACATGGAAAAGCAACAAAAGCATAACTTGGTCTTCTTCCAGGCCAAGTCCAAAAACAATTGCTTCCACGCTGCAATCACACGCGAGACTAAAGAGGAAGAGGCAGAGCTGGCTGCTGGCTGCTCACTTGGGCTACAGGCTGGGTCCCAGACTGCCCTGCTGAAAACAGCCTCTCTCTGCTTGTGCGACAAGTCAGTCTGGGTAGAACTATATTTCTTTGTCCTCCAGCACGATCCTGAGGCTTTCCCAGATGTTCTTCCTACTGCCATCAGCAGGGTTGGGGAAGGAAGCTCATTTCTTGGCCCCACAGCAGGGCGGTGGCATGCTGAGTATCTGACCTTTGGGTGCCGCAGTGCCCATGGTGAGCCCCAGGTGACGGAAGGCAGGAGGAGGGTACACAGAAAAAGGCACCAGGATGTCATCAGCTGCTCTGGAAGCCAAGGGCAGAGCTCAAAGTACAACAGAGCAGTCTCCCAGGCAGTCCATCCCAGCACCTGCTACTCCACAGCTCAGAGCTGGGCTGTGTTCTGCCACCGGGGACCAAGCGGAATGGACTGATCAGGGACTGTCCCAGCAGTGCTCAGCACCTTGCAGTCTTTCTGGGGGTTTATAAACCGGTGTGTTAGAATAAGCTTTCATTGATTTTTACAGCTCACTCACCTTGTGTTGCAAAAGGTACACAGCTGTGAGCTATTAGCTCCTGTTCCACAAAACACATTGCACGCAGCATTCCTGTGCCAGCTGATGGCAGTCCCGTGCCAAGCAGGACCAGCGCAGGGTGGTACCAGCACCAGTGGGACCAGCAGTCTCCAGCCAGCATGTGCTCGGGTCTCTCGCAGCTGGACCAGCCGCTCTGGTGAGGGCCGTTCAGGACCAGCGTGACCTGTCCATCTCACCAGCCGACCCTGTCACAAAGGTCCCCACGTGCTTCACAGCTCCAGTGTGACGCAAGCTAGAGCAACAACAGGAGTACACAGCTGTATAAAGCCAGCGGTGTTACAAAACATCCCGTGTCCTTTCTGTTCACCAAAGAGTTAGCCTGTGGCTGCTCAGGCACCTGTTGATTTTCCTTTTGCTGCTGACCTGGTGCCTGGCTACGTAAGCCAGAAAGAAAAACATGACCTTGATTCACAGCAGCACGATTCGCCCTGTCCCTGCCCTGAGAAATGTGTTGAATCAAAAAAATGTAGCTACAGAAGAGGTATGGTCACATCCTTTCTCTGGGCAGCCACTGAAACCTCCCTGCAGGCTACAGAGCTTCATGGGTAGCCCCAGCAGGATGGTCCTGTTCCCTTTACCAAGGTGGGGAGGGACGTTTTCATAGACTCCCAGACTGGTTTGGGTGGGAA
>NW_010129812.1:0-3964 GCF_000699245.1 Pterocles gutturalis | reverse complement strand
CTCTTCCCATCACCCTGCGGTCCTCTCCTTGCTGCGTCCAGGAGCTGTCCCGCACAGCTCGCCCTACCGCAGAGGCAGGCACCAGGCCGGTGCCTCCGCAGACAGCCCATGGCGTGAACCCACCACAGGCAGCGGGTTGTGGCCGAGTCCCAGCGGAAAAATGAATCCCTGCCCACCAGCATTTGGTCTTTCCACCAGCAATTCAAGGTGAAGTGCACAGCTCCACCAGGCAGCACAAAGTTAGGGTTTTTTGGAAAAAAATATTAACTCTCTGGAAAGAGCCAGGGGGTGGCAGTGTTTGCAAAAACCTTCCTTTGGCCGTGTCCTTCCAGCTGCCCCGCACACCCGGCCCTGGCGCTGGGGACGCTGCTGCCAGACCTTGGGGTGAAGGCAAGGCTGGCATCTCCGCTAGTCCTGATTGTCTTAACGCACCCTCCCGACAAGGGGGAGGAGGGGGGTGTGCGTAAAATCAATCAGAAGTTATTAATTTATCTCTGTATAATTTATTTCCACAATTAAACATTCCAAAGTCTATTAATCAAGTGTAATGAATAGTTTAAATTTTCATTTAGAACTTAATTCCATGGCTCCTAGATAATCCCAGCTGCACAACAGAAGAAAATTGCTACTTGTCTATTTATTCTGTGTTAACAGAAGGAGCAAAAAGCCCCTTAAATCAGACATTGCATGGAAGCGCGAGGACTCCCCCGTACACCTCCAGACTTCTAAACGACAGACCAACCACTAGCTGCAATGATTTGTCTTCATCTCATAATCCATTAACTTATTCAGTTGTTGTTAAAGTTCTTTAGGGATGATCATTGTTAATTGTTGCTTCTGTATCTGTCCAGACTCTTTTAATTAAACAAATAATAATTGGGATCCATCACTATCATCCTTACAACAGGGTTTTATCTTCTTTTCTCAGATGCCATCCTCAGGGGGACGTGAAGCTCTACACAGAAAATCAGGCAGGCTTCGGATGCCCTTGACATGTAAGTTTTCCTTGCTGATGGAGAGGAAATTGGGGCACAAGAGCCTGATTTTTTTCTGAGCTGGTGACAGAGTGACAGAACAGTGGCTGAAGCCGAGGAGGACCGGGGGTACTTGCTGGTTCTGACTCTGAAGTTTCCTGCTGCAGTCTCAAAGGGAGCTGGAGGAAGGTTGGGGAATGTAAACAAGGCGTTCACCTCCCAGCGCCCGACCTCCCGCAGGATAAACACCACCTTGGAGAGTATCCTCGTGAAACGGGGTTGTGGGGTTTGCAGCCCAAAGAAAGGTCCAGGGAGCAGAGAATAAAACTGCCTGAGAGCTGGACTTGTCCTTCTTACAACGTTTGAGGGAAAACAGTGTAAGTCATACAGAAGTCACACTGAACATGTGCACGAGTTCATAGACATCGAACCTTATTCTGGGAGAGAGAAGCAACATGGTCTGTCCTGCAGACATGTGGCCAGTGGGTGCTGGAGCTGGACTAGGATTGGTTTGCAGGTGGAAATGGTTAGGCTAGAGCTGTTGAAATAAAATCGAGAGTCATGTATCCTTTACTTTCCATATCCCTGTGCTATTTATTGGGGCAGACCAGAGAAGAAGAAAATAATTTGACTGAGGGAGAAAGCCTGACCTGCACTCACTCTGCTCAGACAGCTGAAAGTTCCAAGTGGGGATGAAGGAACAGGAGTGAAGTGTAAACACAGAGAGACGTAGCAGTGCCATGTTCATCTTTATCAAATAAATGCACAGAGGATGAGAAGAAAGAGCTGGGTCTAATACAGAAACAGACTATAAAATATAGAAACATTCATGGGCTGCAGACAGTATGTACAGCAAGGTCTGCGCTCCTGGTTTCTTTGAGCAAATCTGCCCATTCCTTGCAGGCCTTCAGAAAACCCTTCCCTTTTGGTGCCTGCCTGGGTTTACCTCCCTGTGCAATTTACACAATGTTTACCTTTTGATGACTAACATCTGCTGGAAAATATTTAGCCCCTCTGATAAAATCTACTATGGAACAGCAAAGCTTTGCAGAGGATTCTCTCCATACGAGGGCTGAATTCTGCATGATTTACAGGTGAACATGACTCCGGGCATTTGCTGGGTACTGCACTAGCATGTGCTGGGTTACGAAGCTCCGTGTGCTTGCGCAGAGGAGCAGGGGAACGCTGGTGTCTGCTCAGAGAAGGTGCCCAGCTGCACAGCTGCTCAAAGGCAGGAGCTGTGAAGTATTTCCAGGGGCTGAGGAAGACAATTGTGAACTTAGGCATATATACAGAGTCTGATTTTGCTCTCGTAGATACAAGAGGATAAGCTCTGGTGTATTGTAACTTCTGTAATTTGCTTCATGGGACATTTTTAAAGCTCCCTCTGCCTGTTCATGCAGCTGTATTGCTCTGCCTTTGCAGGCTCAGAGGCTTAATCCTAATTACGCTGCCTCCCAGTGTGAGGGCAGTGTGAGTTCCAAGAATCACTGTGAGCATCTTGGCTGGGCCACGAAAAACCAGAGGAGACTGGACTCCACTCCTAAGACAGGAGAGACAAATAACTGAGAAAAGCCCCACGGCAGCTCAAGCCCCAAAGCCCTGATGGGGACATTTGCTGCTGTCAGAGCACTGCAGCGCTGATGGATTAACACAGATTTAATTGGATGTCTCCAGGTCTTCATCTCCCGATCCGGAGGAAGCAGGAATATCTTTCCACTTTGTCAAGAATTTGCACCACCTGAAATCCTTTACGGAGTTCAGTAGGTTGAAGGGCCCTTGTCCAGCCAGCATCATTCCACCAAGCAGTTTGGGAACGTACACTACTGAAGTAGCGAGAAGTTAATTCGATGCCACATCCCCCACTGGCAAACGTACAACAGCCAGGTACGAGACCGTTCAAACCTACCCACTATGGCTCCGATTGATCCAGGAGGTGGGAAAATCTGACCCAGTTATTTCACGGGAACATTGTACTGGTTTTAGCTTCTCGGAACTGTTTCCGAAAGCAAACCAGCCCCAGTGTTTTCTCCTGAACAAGTCTCTAGTTGTCTGTGCACTGCCAGTGCGCAGTCCTGCTTCAACCGAAACGTACCAACTGCTGTTGTCCAGGATCAGGCTGCTCACCCAGAGATGACTAAGCCCTTTCAAAATGAGAAACGCTCAACATTTTGTTGCTTAATTGCTAAAACAGATTAATTTGACTATTCAGAACATAACCAAGCGGAAGAGAGGAATTGACACACCTAGCTGGTTCCTGCTCCAGCTGATGATTCACGTTAATGGATGGGTCACGTTTGTTGATGATTTGCACCCAGGCTGCTGTGCCCCCACTGCTGGGACGGCGAAGGGCTGTATTCCCTCAGCCTTCCCCGAGCGAATCCAACTGCCAGCACTTTGGGAGCTGATGCCACCTTAAAACACGAACGTAACCGATGCCAACCAGCAAGCGGAACCTCCAAAGCTTGATTTTTAGCTGCTATGTGTCATGTCAGGAGCCCATGCTTTCCCCACACTGAGTGCCCCCAAGGACTGGGGGCTGCATCTTTCCCAAAAAGCTCATTTGCCCCTAAAGCAAATAAATCCATTCAAAACTCCCGCCGGTTTTGATAGCTCCCGTCACACACACGTGACACTCAGGAAGTCGGCAGCAGCGCCAAGAAATCAGGGTGGCTGAGCCCAGTCACACGGTGCCGAGCAACCCCCCCACACTACTCCGGTGGTTTTATTAGAGCCTTATCAGATTTCCTGGTGACTCACAAGACGCGGGTGACCGGGGGCGAAGGGCACGGCGGTACCAACCGGCACAGATGGGATTACAGCCCTGTGCTGGTCCAGAGCAGCACCCAGTGCCCCCCAGGCCTGTCCCCCTGGAAGTCCCCCCTCTGCAAATCCCACCACCCCAAAGTGCTGCCTCCACCCCTAGGCTCAGCAGCCCACGGCTGTCCCTCCCCAAGCAGCAAACACAGAGGAGGCAGGTGGCTGCTCTG
>NW_010129811.1:0-259 GCF_000699245.1 Pterocles gutturalis | reverse complement strand
GCCCCGCCCAGGCAGGAAGTGAGGTCACACGGCCCTGTGACGTCACAGCCAGGCCCCGCCCAGGCAGGAAGTGAGGTCACAGACCCCTGGTGACATCACAGCCCCGCCCAGGGTGACATCACGGGGGGGACACGCCCAGGAGGTGCCACCAGAGGGGTCACATGGTGGGGGGTGACATCAGCGGGGGGGTATGACATCACCAGGGGTGTTATGATGTCACCGGGGGTGTATGACGTCACCAGGCAGGGTATGACATCAC
>NW_010129810.1:337-555 GCF_000699245.1 Pterocles gutturalis | reverse complement strand
TATATATAAACTGACACCATTGCCAAACGTTGTTCTAGATCACGTTTCTAGATCCCTCCGTGGTTCTAGATAGATCACGTTCTAGATAGCCATCTTAGTCACGTTCTAGGTTACCCTGTGGTTCTAGATCACTTCGTGGCTCTAGATCGCGTTCTAGATCACTAGCTGAGTCTTGATCGCGTTCTAGATCGCCTCATTGTTCTAGATCGCGTTCTAGA
>NW_010129810.1:0-206 GCF_000699245.1 Pterocles gutturalis | reverse complement strand
ATTAGAGCATTGGTATATCCTAAACTGATACCATTGCCAAATCAGCTTGGACTCAGCAAGTTTTTTTGGAAAGCTCTGGTGCGTCTTGACTTTCTTTTAATTAGCCTACCTTGCTCTCTGGCAGACTATATGGAGAACAGCACAGACTCTCCCCCTTCCAAGGTACTTTTTGCATAGAATTTCAGGATTTCTTTAAAATATATTAA
>NW_010129809.1:0-8245 GCF_000699245.1 Pterocles gutturalis | reverse complement strand
ACTATATTATATTAAATATTGTTTATATTATGCCTATGAAGCCTGTATCTCTCATTTACTCTTTGACATCTGTAATCTCCAAATCCACAGTCTCTCTTTTTGTTTTACTCCTTACAACTTGCTAAAGAAAAGACATCTATAGAAACCATGCAGCTGCCACTCTAGAACTAAAACCTGAGTTTTGCTTATCTTGGGCTGGGGTGGTGTCCTGGTTTGTTACCCTTTTTCATAGTAGCCAGTAGGAGTCCATGTTTTCGATTTGTGCTGAGAAGAAGGTTGACAACATACTGATGTTTATAGTTGTTGCCAAGCAATATTTAATTAAGTCAAGGACTTTTCAACTTCCCATGCTTTGCTGGTTTGTAGCTGCAGGAGAAGCTAGGAGGGAGCACAGCCCCAGTTACTGGCTTAGGATTCAACCTTAGGCTTAGACTGAAGCCCAAATTGTCCATTTGTATATTACATATTATGCATGTCATACCTAATATATTAAGAGGAGCTATCCAGGAGCTCTCTCTTTGGTCAGCTCTCACTCTCTTGGGTGCTCAGGCTCTTCGCTCTTCCAGGATTATGATTTTGGGACTCTTCCTGCTCCAGGATTGTTAGCTGGGAACAGGCTGGGCCTTGGTCATGGGGTGGCAGTTTCACTGTGTATCACTCATTTGTATATTTGTATATTATTTTTATCATTATTATGTTCCATTTTATTGTAGTTTAGTAATTAAATTGTTCTTATCCCAGCCCACGAGTCTCTTTTCCTTTTACCCCTTTAATTCTCTCCCCCATCTCTGGGAGGGGCGAGGGTGAGCGAGCAGCTGCGTGGTGTTCACCACTAGCTGGGTTTAAACCACAACAGGTGGGAATAAAGCACTGAGGAAGAACTTCAATTAAAGTCTTTGGTGGAAAAAGCACAGATACTGTGCAACTCTGTATTTGGCCCAATGGTCACGGTCTCAAGATCCGTTACTGACATGTGCTTTCTCAATGATACGAGAATAATGACAACATATACAATAAAATTTGAAAAGGTAAATATTTTTCTATACTTTGTGGCATTATTTCACTAAGTACATGGGACAGAAGCCTCAGTGTTCAAAAACTGAATACCTGTATCCATCTGAAGAGTAATTTGAGTCTCCATAAAAAATACTGTATCCAAACAGCTGGAGGGGACGGTTAAAAGAGGAAAGGCAGGGAACAAGCAAAAGCAAGACAATTCTGAATGGAAATTCTAACTAAATACATAAAAAATTCAAGGAAAGTATGTGTTTCTGTTACTTCTCAGCTTTCCCATGTAAGGAGAGGTTACTTCCTTACAACTCGCATCCTAGCAGCAGCAGTATCAACTCTGGCCATGAAGTAGGCAGCAAGCCAGCCCCATTCATACCCCCTGCCACATCCACCCAGGAAAGGCTCTTCATGTATTGCTCAGGTTCAAAACAAGCTGCCACCTTCACCAAGGTTCTTCTCCTCCTCCAACACCAGACAGTCTTGCCAGAGTTGGGAACACATTTCTTTAACGATACTTGAAGCCAGGATTTTACGTATCAGGTTAGAACCCACAAGGTTAGAACAAAGAGAGAACAAAGCACTACAATAGTCTGTGCTTTGTAGCTGTTTTCCTTTAACACTTCTTCAGTACACCCTCCTGCATGAACATCCAAGGTTCAAAGTTGCCCAAAGTTTCAGGTGGTTTCCTAAATAACAACAGCTCTTTCTCTTGATAGGCTCATAGATATTTGTTCTGGGTCAAGGTCAGATACACGTGCAAAGGTCCTTGAAAGGCCAGACCTCCTGTGGGTTACTGAAGGTCACTTACCCTCCCAGGTGCACGGGGGAGGGCAACAGAACAGCAGACGCACTTACTGATGGAGTCTCCCGAGGAAAGCACCTTGGATACCTACAGCCTGCTCCCAGTCAGTCAGCAGGGGAAAAAACCTCTTCAAAGCAGGATTTACACTGGCTTTTTCAAGGCTGGTGAGGACTATTGCTATGCTGGATATTTAAAAGTTAAGCATAAACGTTTCAGCTCATCACCTTCAATTTTCATACCAGCTTTCTAAGGAAGCTATTTAAAACACAGTATTTCTGAAAATGTCCTGCCAAGCTGAATCTTGAATGACTCATTTTTATCTTCTTTTTTTTTCTGCAGCTAATCAAGGCTCTGTATTTTTTTTTTTTTAAAAAAAGGAAAACCAGAAAACAATTCACCTAAGACACGCATGCAATGACTTCAAAAAAGGAATCAAAGTCGAAGGACTCAGGCAATTCTCCCAAAACAGATCCCAGGCGTGGCAAGCAATCAAACCTCACTTTGAGGATGAGATGTAGCTGCATAAGCAAGGTGTATGAATAAGTAGGTGCAGCCCAGACAGATTTTCTCAAGCAAAGAGGTTAACAAACTTATTCCTAGCTTGTGTAGGGCTGCTGTACACATTAGGCAGAATGTACAGGCATTTCCTCCACTTCGCTTTAAATAAAATGGTAAAGAATACTTAATTTTTACCATTATGAACAGACTTAAAGTACCCAGAATGAATAAGCAAAAGAGCTCATTTTTTCAAGCTAAAATGTAAACTGAAACAAATAAAAAACTTGGCACTGAAATGATCAGATTTCTGGGTTTGATTTTAAAAAAAATTAAATTTGCCTGTTCTAAAGTCTGCTAGCTGAGAAGAGTCTGCCTGCTAATAGCTTACATGCTGTGAACACTATAGTGTGGAAAAATATAAAAGTAGTTGAGTAGAACATCATCAAGCGCTATTTAGCGATGGCTGCTTACCGACTTAACTCGTTCTGCAGTAAAGGTTAAATTCTAAGCAGGACCATGATACTGAAAACAGGAAAACTGATATCCTAGGGCAGATACAGCAAAATAAATGAGCACATGAACAAATTCTGAAGCAGATTTAGCAAGCTTAACAAGTTAATATTTTTGAAACAGAACTTTTGGCTCTTCCCAGCAAGTGTCAAAATGTGATTCTACATTCCCAACTTGCAATGTCATAGCCCCTTTGGCACTGGCAACGGGTGCTTGGGTTTGGAAGTTGCCAAGATTAGCGTAATGAAACAGGAATCAAACTGGATTTTGAATTGATGAGGTCAAATGATAATGGTTAGATGTCTTACTAAAATGTTCAACAGCAAAACAGTTATTCAAGTAGAAATTTGACTTTACTTACTTTGCTTCAAATTAATATAACCGACTGAAACAAATGGATGAGAGTTTGTGTCCTTTACCCCTTGTCCTTCTTCAGTTTCAGACATAATTTAAGGTTCTACTGAAGGTGCAAGACAATGAAGGACAGAGCACTAAAATATACTGTATGAAATATATTTGCTAAGTAAAAAATAGAGACATTTTCAGACACGAATTCTGATTTCAATTCCAACCCTCGAACATACGTTACTTCCTCATAAAAAGTTAATAGATCCTTGTATTTTACACTTGAAGTGTGTTGCTTCTAATTAAAATAACTTTTTTTCTCATATCTAACCTTCTGATAGCCTACATGTCATTTTCTCATCTCTGAGGGGAACTTCAGCCATTTCCTTTAATACAGGTGCACTGCAGTTACTTTAAACATCAGATGTATTTGCAAAAGCTTAAAATAGCTTGACTGTGGGAATCGGCTTCTGTGCATACCTTTGTTATCGAAATCCCTGAACTGCATAACAGAAAAAGTCAAGTGGTATTATTACAGAGTAAGGAAATAATAAGGAAAACCAAAAGACAATCTTGCTGGGTAAATGAATCTTGATGCACAAGAAGGAAAATCTCAAGTGTAAAAATAAGGAAGAAACAGAGCAGAAGTGGAGGAGAGCCTGCAGTAACAAGTACAATGGCTCAGAAGTATTACTTCACAGGCAGAAATAAGTTGGTTTCTGAAAAGGGGAACAGAAAGACACATACAGGTCTTTGCATCATATTTGTAAGCAATCTGAACCAGGGCTACAAGCCTCGTAGCACCTGTATCCCATGTGATACTGAGCTCCATCTGGATCACAGATCCAAGGTTATTTCTCAAGACACTTTAACAGTCTAAAAATAAAAGCAAATCAAAGTTTACCCAATGTCTAGCTAGTGACAATTTGTACTTTACTTCTTTCAGATGCATTCTACCCTAATGGAAGTAAAAAGCTTACATGAAGAAGACACATGAAAATTCAGAGAATACTGTCTCTGAGTTCCTCACTTAAAAATCCAGCTAGTAAAACCACTGTGTGGGTGACATGATGTCCACCCAGCTATTTGTTCTTTCCTGTCATCTCAGCATCTGCCTCTGCCTATCTAGATCAGCATCTGCCAACCCAAGCATCAACCCTCACCTCCTACGCCAGGGCACAAGAATCAGACCTCCACCCACCAGATCAGAAACTAGGCACAAGCAGGCTATGACGGGCTGCAATTAGCTGCGCATCTAAAGCTGTGTCCTCATTTTATTGCCCTTACGCAGAAAGGTTAGGCAAACATCAGCACTCAGTGCCAAGGATCTCTTCCCAAGAGAAGGAAGAGAAGGAGATCTTCCCAACCACAGCTACAGAGGATATAGGCAGCTCTTCATAATTAGTATTTAAAATTGATCTTTTGTCACACACTATCTACTACAAAATCTCCTTCGTTTCCTTGTTTGCTCCTGTGCTTATGCTGTTCATTGTTTTAATTTTTCTGAGAACAAAGATATCAATAGGATTTTTCAGCTATTTTAAAGTTTTTCCTAATGTTTCCTATGGCTCAGAATACACTATCACCTTGTTGGCGGAACCTTCCTGTGAAAACACACAGTGTTATGGGAGGGACGTTGCTGGAGTGCAACAGGACAGCCCCAAAACTTTCCATCAGTTTCTCAGATATTGTTGAAGCCTGCCCTAAATCTAGTGACTTGTTCATCCATCATAAAAAGCACACCATTTTCCATTGCCAGTGAACCGGACAGGAATTACAGAGGTCACTGCTGTGACTCACTTGGTTCCCCACCCTGAGGAGCCAGTCACCTGTCTATAACTTAAGATTTTTATGCAAGTCTTCACTAAGGTCTGAGTGTTCATCTCTGGAACCTATAACACAATATATATCTGCTCTATCAACATGCCCCGATTTTGAATTAGTGAAACAATGAAAAAAAAAATACAGATGATGGAGAATAGATGTTACTATTAAGATTTTGTAAAATCAAGCTTTTTTTTTTTTTTATAACTAGACAAAACATTCAAACTGCACAGTGACATTTATTAGTCCTTGCAAAAGTGAGATATTCTATACTATTCTCTCAGAGAGCTGCAAAACATCTTGCAGTTTATTACTATCGTTGCCTCAGTCTTGCTGCAAAAATGCTGCAAGAGAATGATGCCTCTGTATCCCATTTTGGGATTACACAAGTTTCTCCTGTGGCAGAAGTAAAGGAAGGGAGAACCCCCCGCAGTCCTCAGGGACTATATGTAGGCCTGGCAAGATGAAAAAGAGGTTCCTCCCATTTCTAAATGAATCTCCTTTAGAGTCCTTTCTTTTTCTTAGGAAACCATAGCAGCAATTCATTTCTTTGTCATTTTGATAGGGAGCTACATCATTTTCTAGCACAACCATGCAGAGATTTGAAGACCTCAATCGATCACTGCCCCAACACTTCTAATGATTTCAAAACTCTCCTTGCTGTAGATGTGTAGTCTCACAGTGCCAAAGGCAAAAGTCAAACCCCTCCCAGGAATAAAATCAGCTTTCCTCTTACTGGACCTGTATTCATAACTGGGTATTTCCCTGCGATCCCTGCTTATTAGAAGCATCTGTATTAGGAGGAAAGCCTGAAGATGAGTTGTCCTGGAAAACTACTGATGGGATAGTGAGGGAACCAAAGGAGCAGTAAAGATGCAGCTGGTCTCTGCAGAGCAGAAAGGTGGAAAAAGGAGGACTCTGGGCGGTCAGTCTTGGCTGCTGAGATGGAGCAGCCAGGCAAAGGTATTCCCCCAGCTAAAGCACGCTCATCAGGCTGACAGGCTAGTAAAGAAGGGTACAAAACAGAGGCAAACATAAGCTCAGCCAGCTCCTATCATCATAACCCACGGAGGGGAGGGAGACACACGGGGCAGTGAAGTGAGCAGCAGCCAAAGGTAACACAAGACATGTTTATGGAACCAAGTACGAAGCCCCAAGAATATTCACAGCAGATAAAAATGACTAATTTCCTTATGTCCTCTCTGGCTTACATCTGCTTCCAGTGTGTAACTGGGAAAGAAAAGTGCATTGTTCTACAATGTAGTCTAGCATACCCATGCTAAGATTACAATTTCAATAAAATACAGAGCAATTTAAGTATTTCTTGTATACGTACTGAATATACAGCACGACTTTGACACCGAAAAAGACTCTGCAGTCTTCTAGAAAGAGAAATTATCATGACAGAAAACTTCTGGAGAAATTTGCTATGTTGTCCTGCAGTATAATGCTAATTTACCACGTAGCCTTTTAAGTGCCTCATAATAATCTAATGGAACAAACTGAAATATGAAATAAGAATGCATCAGCATGTAATGAAAAAAACATCATGAAATTAATTGCTAATTATTAATGCTTAGTAAATCTTTGTATTTAAACAATACATTACAAAAAATAAACAGCACCTTTTTCTAGATAATGCATAATTTAAGGTCCTGCTACACCACCAATTTACAGAAGTCTGTCCCTGCAAATTTACTGTTACTGAAGAGAAACAGCTTAACACAAGCCTACTCTATTGCACCAGAGTTTTTCAGGTCTTTTAGATTATGCTTTTCTGCTGCTGTTTGTTGTGCCCTCTGCCTGCTTCAGCACATTGACCCTATTTCCACATATACACACACGCTAATTTCTGATTTACCAAGCAACCCTGTTCTCCACACTCCAGCATCTCCTCAGCATACCAATTTCTACCAGCTGTCACTCACTCTTCAAAACAGATTTTTTGAACTGCAAGCTCCAGCAAAGTCAGGCAAGGCCTCATATTTTGTTTCCAGCAACATGAAATAAAACAGAAAATCTAGGGAGGTGATGCCAAACAATATCCACAAGAAACAATTTTGAGTCTGCATAAATTAATAAGGGTGTGCAATGTATCCAGTTCTGTATGTACACATTTATAAGATTTGTGATTTGTTCACCTGAGTGCTGTGGAAATAGTTTGTTTATACATGTGCCTGTGAGAAAGAGAAGGTGGGATGCTTATGGAAAAGCAAGCATTATTTGTTTTAAATGTTATTTATCCATTCATTACTCTTCTGTTTAAGAAGTTCTTCATTAAATCAAGGACTGGAATAAATATCCTGTGGGATGATGAGCTCCTTAGGGTTTGCGAGTGACTTACTGAAACTCCACTGCCTGAAATATTCACATGAACTCTTCAGCCAACAATTAAAAATATATCAAAACCTCCAGTCTGTTCTGCTCCACAGAGGATTAAACAAACAAAAATTTGCAAGAAGTAAAGTAACTGGTGGCTGAAGGATGAAGTTAGTTAAATTTAAAAGAGAAATAGATGCAACTTTGAATTAATCAATACTTTATTGACAAATATGAAATCCACTGGAAAGCTTCAGTGGTAACTGTGTACTGGACATGTGAGAGATACTCTAGTGCAATTAGAAAATACTAATGCAGAAGTGATATTTGATGGCTTGTGCCTTAAACCAGACAAGAATATATAGGTTCCTCTGGTTATATTCAGGGTTGTGTGTTTTTTTGGTTTTTTTTTTTGTTTTTTTTTTTTTTGTAATGAGTCCCTACTGCCAAAGGGAAAATGATCTGTTTTCTCTCATTATCCATAAAAGAAGGAATATATGAGATAGTAATAAGCTTACAGAAGGATGACTAACAGAAGTTTGAAGGCCTTCAGGTTAGAGATTCCTCAAATTTCCATGGATCCTTGATTCTTGCCCAAGTTGTTCTGAAATTCACAACGTTTTCTCTGATGTGACACAGAAGCTTAACACTTTCTGATCCTTTTGAACTTCAAGACGCACTTTCTCAAATCATAGAATCATTAAGGTTGGAAAAGACCTCAAGGATCATCAAGTCCAACCATCAACCCACACCACCTAACTCACTAAACCATGTCCCTCAGCACCACATCTACACATTTCTTGACACCTCCAGGGATGGCGACTCCACCACTTCCCTGGGCAGCCTGTTCCAATGCCTGATCCTTCTTTCAGTGAAGAAATTTTTTCTAATATCCAGCCTAAGTCTTCTCTGGTGCAATTTGAGGCTGTTTCCTCT
>NW_010129808.1:0-12439 GCF_000699245.1 Pterocles gutturalis | reverse complement strand
CCACCTGGAGTACTGTGTTCAGATGTGGATCCCCCAAAATAACAAAGACCTGGACCTATTGGAGAGAGTCCAGAGGAGAGCCACGAAACTGGTCACAGGGCTGGAGCACCTCCCCTATGAGGACAGGCTGAGAGAGTTGGGGTTGTTCAGCCTGGAGAAAAGAAGGCTTCATGGAGATGTAACAGCAGCCTTCCAGTACCTGAAGGGGGCCTACAGGAGAGATGGGGAGGCACTCTTTATCAGGGAGCATAGTGAGAGGACAAGGGGTAACGGGTATAGGCTGAAAGAGGGTAGATTTAGACTAGATATTAGGAATACATTTACTGTGAGGGTGGCGAGACACTGGAACATGTTGCCCAGGGAAGCTGTGGATGCCCCATCCCTGGAGGTGTTCAAGGCCAGGCTGGATGAGGCTTTGAGCAACCTGGTCTAGTGGAGGGTGTCCCTGCCCATAGCAGGGGGATTGGGACTTGATGATCTTTAAGGCCCTTTCCAACCCTATCCATTCTATGATTCTATGATTAAAAACTGAAAAAAATTAGAGAAGAACTACACTGTATGCAGTGAGAACAAAGGTCAGTGGGAAACATGCCCACACGTGCCACAGTATAGACCCCAAATCACTAGGCATTAAGGACTCTGACAGTCCTTGCAGAATTAACTTGGAAGCTTCTCTTAGAGAAACTGATAAAGGCAAAGCATCTTCCAGCAATCACAATCTATAAGTTGAATACATATTCTTTACTGTCTTATCAAATCTCCTAAAGGAGGAATGTTGATTTCTTTTTATATACTGGACAAACATTAATTCAAAAAGTTAGAGAGCCTGTCCATGATAAATACGGTTGCGCACATCAAGGAGCGTGCTTTTCAGAAGATACAGCATCCTTTTCAACTCCTTCAGCCAGTGTTAAGATGCTTTCTTCATGAAGTACAAAGTTCCACCCACTGTGATTGAAGTCTTCTGTTCTCAGAAAACACAGTGCTGCATTTATGTCAATGGTGCTAGTAATGACACTGGCGAGTTCAGCACCAGTTTACTTTGTCATATGAGCCGTCCTGCATCACAGCAACAAGAATGTGCTCTTACCCATTTTCAAGTGATTTTGGAGTTTTGCTACTGATCTCAGGTGAGCTTTTCGTAAGTTATTCCAAAAGGAAAATTTTAAACCTTATATTTCACTATCTGCATACTTATAGAGAACAAGCACCATCTTAGGTAAGCTTTCTTCCCAGGCAGAGGAGTTACTCCTAGGATGCTAGGTCTTGATATATGTGTGCACCGCAAGACAGTCAAGACATGGAACATGAAAATTTCAATTATGGCATTCTCAGGAGGCTCACAAAAATTTATGGAGAACTGATGGTGGTCAAATGCCTCACACAAACTCTGAGTAAGCAGTCACTTGATTCTTTCAAGACAGTTATTTTAAGCAGACAGACCTGTAGCTTTGATATACTTTAGCCTGAACTAAGGAGAAGCAGCTGGATTCCACTTAGGATGACCTTATTCCTTACTCGCCCTCCCTCCCTCAAAGAAACAAGAGAAAAGCATATACTGCAAAAGAAATGGAGAAAGCCTAGACTCTCATTTAAGTTACACTGTATACAGGTACTGTGTCTTCTACACTCTGAAACGAGTGCTGAACCAGAACAGATTTTTTTTTTCAGAGGAATCAATGCCTTAAATGCTAAGTTGTCCACCATAAAATATTAATTCAGAGATGGCGGTGAAAAACCAAACCTTCTCCCTCTTACTGACTAAATTTTGGTGAACAAAGAGCACTGAGTAGTATGGAAACAACATTGCTGCATATGTGAAATACTGCATTTATCTGCATTTAAAAAAGAAACTGGGAAGGATTTAAGAATCATTACAATAATAGAGCACAGAAGCTTTTAAGATCTGTTGGCCTGAAAAAAAGTTCAAACTGCTGCCTGAAGAGCTTAAAAAGAGAGGATCAGAAAAAATCCCACATTCATATACATCAACACCGGTTCCATTATGATGTAGTTCCTCACTCTGGCATAAAGAAGCCAACTACAGCCTAGTGAGAGAAAACTAGAGTCACAAAGATAACCCTGAAAATAAGATGTGGATTTTTAAAAGCGATGATTAGACTCACAAAGGTGTGCATCAGTGGAACAAACATTTAAAGGCGGTATAACCAAGCTTTTACTGTCACCAACACAGAGCATATGCACTTCAGAGTGGAAGCATACACTTACTCCATCACATTTAAGTGAAAAACAGACTTTAATAGTTTCATGCATGTAAAGCCTCCAGTTTATCTAAACTACCTTATAAATATGTAACTGAGCCAAACTGAGAGGCCAGCCAGTTCTGAAGCGTCAGAAGCAGTATGATCAGAACCCAGATTCCTTCTCCATGCTCAGCTTAAGTCCAAAGACTGCTGCGCCTGCCTGTATTTCACTGTAGGTATATGGCTACAGCACCCCGCTATATATAGCTTATATCAAAGCTTATGTAACCAACATTCCAACTTTTCTGCTCCATGGATGATAGCGGAGGCAAAATGTCTCTTCTCTATTTTGGCCTCTTAATGCTTTCACAGTAGTACTATCCAAATAAAATTTATTTTTAAAATGTTTGATTCATCTCTGTATTCTTGTCTCCTACCACATGTCAACAGTTTATTTCCATCTTTACCTTAAGGCAAAACAACACAAGATTTGTAGCATTAAACCTTTTCATCAGCTAACCAGAAAAAACAGAGAGTTACATGTCATCTATGAACTTATGAGAAAAAAATTGAGGGGTTGAGGTTTTTTTTTTGGCCTGAAGTCACTAAAGAAAAAAAACATACCAAATTGTTGGAGGGAGTATACAGCATCCTGCATGTGGATCCAAAATCGGAGTTTTCCAAGGGATATTTTGTCATATGACACTGTAAGAGGTAGCTCTGTAGTTGAACGATTTATGACCTGTATTTCAAAAAGACATAGTTTCATTTTTAATAGCAGAAAAATTGCAACAATTATTTCCATTCATCTTTTCAAGATTGAGGGAAAGTGACTATATCACACTGTGATTTAATCGCACAATTTTAAGAGGTCAGTTAGTTTTTTGAAAGGGAATAAGATCTTAGACTTTTACACTATACTTCAAGTATTTGGGTTTTTTCCCCAGAAATGCCACATTAGCAGTTTGTTCTGTTCAAGTTCTTTCAGCAACCTCTCTGTTATTGTACACAAATGCCTCTGAGATATTTACATAAAGTTCCCTCTGCTGGTCTCAGCTCAAGTGAGAAGTGTGCTTAAGGTAACTCTCTTTTGACAGTTCTTCTCTGAATGTATATGCTAAGATTACCTGAGCTAGAAGATTAAAAAAAAAAGAAAAAAAATATATCCCAAAGGCCTCAGTCAGAACTTTAGTAAATTGAGGCTGGTTTTGAGAGAAATTAAAGTCACAATTCATACCAAAACAAAATGTGGGGAAGCAGGATGATGCTACTTGCTCAAACGAGTGAAAACACCACTGCTAAAGCTAAGCAAGCTACCCCACATGCAAACTCTGGTACATGGGGTGTCACACAAATCTTCCTGCTCCAAGAGAAATAAACTTCAGCTAATCCTACTCTATCATCTACACTTTAATTATGATGGGAACTACCAGGGCCCCCTTAAGCTGGAAAAAAGTCTTAACGTTGCCTCAGCTCCTTCTGCAAGTTAGTTATGATAGTTGACTGTCTCTCAAGTTTAAAACAAGGAAAAAAAAATTGTCCTCACAGATGTTAGAATTCTCTGTAGCTACCTACGTATAAGTTCAGGCTGTATGTTTTAAACTCACAAAGATAGTTCAAGATTACTGACAGGCAGGCACTCTGAATTGCAACAGCTCCAGATCTATTGCTTCCGGCTCCTAACTACTTCCCAACCACAATTCCCATCTCAGCACTGCTACTCTATACTGTCTCTGTTTCTACAGTAATGAGTTAGTTGACACCTAGCTGAGTGCATGGGCTTCTTCTGATTCTTATGTTACAGAACATGGTTTTAGCCCCCCAGGCTATCAGCCAGGCGTGAACTGGGGTTTACCTTCACCCTCCCATTCACACTTTCCTCCAGTGAGTACAAACAACTCTCAGTCTCACGGCCCTCCCAAGACCCTATAAGCTTTTCAGACAGTGGCAGAACATGCACACATGCAAGGGAGAGAAAGGGAAGCTGGGAAAGTTTTATAAATACAGCAGGGAGAAAGCTTGAGAAACTAGAACAATGCTAAGGATCTCGGAATGGTCTGAAAAAAAAAACCAAAACAGGGCGAAACTAATGTGGTTAGAGCCAGTGACAGAGAATGCTGGCGAGATTCTACAGCTGTTTACCAAAAGCTACTTAAACATCTTCCAGGCTTCTTCTCCTTTTAAAGGATGCCTGTAATCCCTCCATTCTGACACCAATTTCTCAGTCTATCAAAGATAGCACCAACATTTCTGGGAGAAAAGGAAAAGAAATTTTATCTGAGCAGGACAGAGAGAAAACAAAAATTTTGCAAATTCATGGGCAAGTGACATGCAGCAAGTACACTCCACACAGACAAAGCACTGCTGGGGAGTCAGGAGTAGCATAAGGAGAAAAGCGCATTGCGATACAAGCCAGAGATAGGAATTCTTCAGCACCAAAACCAAATTAAATGAACACATAATGATTAGAAGAATGAACTCTTTCTTAATGAACAATTAGAAGTCCACCAGTGCTGCCTCACAACCTAGTTGGGTGTGATGGTTGCTATGCCTTTGAAAACTAGAAAGTTACCAAACCTCCATGATACAACCTACTCTTGTAGTATGGCCTCAGAACATCACATATTACTTCTACCACCCTACTTTACCAGTACTATGAAACAGTGTGTAAACAAAGCAAGCAAGTTCAGCGGTATGAATTTTAATGTTTTCTCTCTATTAAATCAGAATCTTGTGCAATCCCCAAACCCTCAGCATTGGCAAGAACACTTAAGAACATGAGGAACACATAGTCTCCAGACTATAGTACATGCTGTAGAAAACTTACATCTTGGTCAAAATAATAGTCAGTTCAAAATCTACACAGCACAAGCAAGGAAAATGCATCTTCAGCCGCATTACTTCAGGTCAGGCATACCAAACAGACAGCGTCTATGCCCCTATTTACAGTCAATACAGCTTGCTCCACAAAAGCTGTATCACCTTCCTCACTTATTATTTCCTGCTCTTCACTTACTCCTTGTTATCTCACAGTACGCATACTATTAGACCAGTGTTTCTGCAGGGCTTGAGAGCAGTCTGGCAAGTAACTACTGAGAAGTAATGTAAGCCAGAGCTGAAGAGGAAGTTTGCAGCAGTTTTGATGGAATAGTCTTTGCAGCACTTCTAGACAAAACTATCTGCTACCAAGATTTTTAACAAATGCTCAGGAGTTTATTCTGCTGAACAAGCTTGGGGGGAGGGGGAGACAAGTTCTTAAAGAAGATTCTCCCCAACACTAAGTAACAAAATTCTTTGTCTGAGCTAAAGTTAATGAATTGGAAAGACAATTTAGAAGGTCTATGGAAAGCTTACATCTACCAAGCCTTTCATGTAGAAGATGCTGAATCCAGACATACTTGTTCAAAAGTTTTGAGACAGTCACCAAGACTTTTGCTCTTAAAAACTCCAATTGCTAAATTCCAGTCAGTGCAACTGAAAAGAACTGCAGGGCTTAACTAAGAGCTGCTAAGATGAACATAGTTTAGATGCAAGGGACTGCACATGTAATTTGTAATAAAGGAACTGCATTGACTTCCCACAAGAGCTAGGCAAAAACTGAATACAGAAAACTCTGTTTAAATGCATGAAAACACTTTTTTTTTAACTGCAGGGGTGACTGAACACTAGAACAGGTTGCCCAGAGAGGCTATGGCGTCTCCAACCTTGGATATATCCAAAACCCAACCAGAGAAGGCTCGAAGCAACCCGCTCCAGGTGACCACTCCAAGCGGGGGTGTTACTCTAGGAACCTCCAGAGATCTCATCCAAACTCATCCTTCTGTAATTCCATTATTGAAGTTTCTAAGCCCTGCTTTAAGTGCACAAAATCCCTGGAGGCACTGTAACACCAAACTTTCAGGTGCCCAAGTTACTCTAACATGACAGAGTGAATTTTTTGGAGATAAGAGAATAGTTACCGATCTATCTCACTGTAGCTCCAGTATCAGCTGTGTTCAGTACACTCATTTCCCTAGAAGATATCAGAGGCAGCTCTGGGATGCTAACACAACTTCACCAGCTTAGGGAGTTAAATTGCTCATGAGACTGCTCCCACCACAGCTGCTGCTGTAGTTAAGTCCTCCTTATCCACTGAAAAGGGAGAATCAATGGAACCCAAGTATCTTTTGGTGGAACAGAAGGGACTACTTGGCAGGTATTTCTGTCAGAGGGGAGTCTCAAAACCCAGATCCAGCTTCTGCAGTTACCACAGTTGACCACATGAAGTTAAACAGTCATTGACAGAGTCCTTTTTGGAATTTATACTTCTTCATTACAGTAAACAACCTATGACAAAATCTTAATTAAAAACAACATTGAAGATTACTTTAAAACTGTTAAATGTAGTTAAAGGTTTTCTATTACTCACCATCAAATCTTTCACTCTGTTGCTTAGCTGATCAATAAATAATATTGGAAGGTAATGCACTGTCTTCCCCAACTGAACCCTAGGATGTTTAAACATGGATTTTATGACTCTAGTGATCCAAAAAGAAAACTACTTTTATTCAAATTAGCACTCATTCATCACTTTCAGATCTACCCATGTGGATATTTCCTACTGTCTTTTCAGGCACATTTTTCTTTAACACACAGCAAGAAAGAAGCAACTAGCCTAGAGTCTTTCATTGAGAGGTGTCTGTACAAAAAAATCAGGAATGTCATATTTCTCTTTTCAGTTTTTTTTTTAGTTTTCTGTAGAAAGACAGAATAAGCAAAAAAAAAGAAGACATGAAATCAGTTGTGATGATGCTGAAGCTGTTGCATGAGCAAGGGTAAAGGAAATTAAGAGGTTTGTTGAAGAGAAACGTGCTGAAGTTTACTAACATATATTTGTATCCTTTGTCTCAAGTATCCCTCTCCTACTGCAACAATGACAACTCTCCACCATCTCCCCAACTCCTCTCCACCCACAAAGACATTGTCATGTCAGCAACAGCACATGCTCTAGCTAGCATGGGACTATGAACACGATGGCTGGTATGCACACTGGAAGGCTAGATACTACTGGAAGGAGTGCACAAGGAGCAGAAATCTTCTCTGCCTTCTCCTCACAGAAGTACTCCTTTGGATTGCTCTACCACCTCATCAGCCTGCATCAAACCAACAGAAACTTACCAGCCTTTGAGTCCTCTACAAAATTGACCGCTGGAATTATATTTAGCAAATTATGACCTATACACAATTGCTTCGTCAGTATCTTAGAAAAGTATTTAGCCCAATGCCCTAAGAGAGACAAATTTATGAAGCTCTTTACTAGAAAGGCAGTTATCTACACTATCATGTTCTCCGTAAACGTCACGGAACTAGTCAGCATGGAACTGAGCTTTTTAAGGCCTGAAAGTTGAATTTTAGTTGTTGACAAAAGAAAGAAGCCTCTATGCATGCTAAGAAAGGCTGCATATTACATACACAACGGGCAACAGCAACACAGAAAAGTAATAAATCAAGGCTCAGAAATCCTGCTCATTTATTTAACTGAAGTTTAGATTCTATATAATAACAACTACCATTAAAGCTACTGCTAGTGGAAGTGCAGCAGGCTATTTCATATCCAAACTATTTCCTGTATAACGCAGTGACAGAACAGCCCTGACGCATACCTAAACATGACCAGAAAATATAGCCTTGTTCATCAACCTCAGTCCAACCCCTTCTTGTTATGGACCTATCTTATGAGTCGTTAAGTTTATCTGTTCTGGCTGGGAAGCTAGCCCAGAACCCCAGGGCCTGCTGATGAAGCAACTACTTCTGGATTTAACAGGATACTTGTAGAGAAAGGCATCAACATACAGCAGCACAAGCCAATACAGCACTATTTATACGGTTAACACTGGAAGTAATTTAACCAAGCTGTGAACAGAAGCTACTGCATTTAGAGACCTAAAAACCTATCCCTGCTTTTTAATATTTACTTGAGAAAATGACATAATGGGGGAAAACACACTGTCAAAGTAAAATAAAGCCAATCATAAAGGGAGAAAAAAAGATGTCATAGGAGACCAGCTGTGCCTCTTAAGCACTTGTAGTTTGTACACATAATTTGCAGATGAAGGATAACTAGAAAGGTCAAGGGACAGTAATTGCTTTAGAGGCCAGAAGTATGATTTGAGAACAAGGGGGTATGAAGTCTGCTGTAGCATTTTACTTGTGTCTTTGTAGTTTTCCTTTATCTTACTATGATAACTCCATTAAAAAAAAACAGTATCCTAAAATTTGAGCTACCCAGAAATAAGATACAAGTAAGGTTTTCTAGTATGTAATATCTTACTAATTGTCACTACTAAAATGCAAGGATTAAGAGTATCTTGTCTCCTAAGCTCTTATTTAAACATAGAATGCTGAAGGAGGCCAGGGAGGATTTTAGAAGAAATGTACACTAAGTTTATAATAACAAATCTAGCAAAATGAAACCATTGACTTACATCTTCATGTAACGGTGAACATCAGCAGGGAGGGATGATCCATCAAACACAAAGTCTTCCACCATGATATTTAAGGTTAATCTTGACCTCCAGTGAGAGACAGGTTCATCTAGAGCACTGGTCTGTTTTTCTGCTTCAATTTGCTTTAAAAATACAATAAACATAGATACTGCTAAACAATACATAATTTTGAATAGGATAATACTCGGACTCACAGAAACTATAGTAATTAACTATATTGCAAAACAGAAGCCCACTGAGAAACACTTTATCCTAATTTTGACCAGACCAAGTATCTTGCTCAAATATGACAGAACGGACTGTAAAGGCCCACCATAATCTGACACTGAAAAACTTCAGTTCCCATTCACAGCCTTGCTCATCAAGAATGAATAATCAGCTAATCAATCTTAATACCTTAGGAATCTGGACACTAGTCAGAAAAAGTCACTTGAAAATAAGGACTGTAGAATAGCCAGATTTTACTTCAAAACAGTCAAAAGGTTGTGGATGATGAACTGTACTAATTTGGGGGAGTAAAAAGATCAGATCGTTTGTTTTGAACTTCTGAGCTTCCAAACACTCTGTAAAGCAGTGCTGAAACCGAGTATCACCTTAGCTTTCAGTAGATGCTTATACCCAGGGCATTCTACTTGCTTTTCTTTGGATGAACACCACCTGTTCTGACTTTTAGTGTCGGACTCTACCCTCAATCATTTTCAACTTTATCCTGACAGGACTTAGAAACAGCACTGCTAGCTACAGATATATTTCTGATTCCAAAGAAGAACAGAGTGAAATTCTCAAACTTCACTTGAATATGAGGCATCTCAGCCATTCACAAGTATTTCATTAAATTACACTGTATTTCTCACCTCCCCCAGTGAGTAACTGTAGCATTTGCCAAAGGATACTATCTTATTCTCTTGAATTGAAATGGAAAGTAAGAACATCCTAAAAGAAAATAAGGAATTTGACATTGATTGTTCACCAATGTCAAAATCAAGTTCCTATCTCTGTTTTACAACAGTAAAGCATATAACTTCACATGACTCCAATTTGTATGGTTACAAAGCAGCATCATGCTGATACAGAATATACTATTTCTACCAAAAGCAATGAATCCTTAAAGAACCAACTACTGTTAACTAGAAAAGTGTTTTATTAGCAACTGGTGTTTTAGAGGGCTCTACCTCTGCTGTGCTAAGTGGTCTACTATTAGTGTGCAAGCTGACAATAAAGAAGGGTTTTGATTATTTTTTTCCTAATACCATCATTAGTGTGAAGATGCAAGCACAGCAGATGCTAAGGCTAAAAGTGTTAGCACTAAAATAAATTACTTTTTTTGCGGTTGTTCATCTATAGATGGAAAAACCACCTACCTGTGTGGTCGATTCTCCAGTGAGCAAATTAATCTCCTCTGGTTTAGGGACCATGTACATGGTGAGAGGGCTTACTATATGCACCTGCTTACTGTCATGCCAAGGCAAAATGCCAGCATGATGAAGAAATATATATGCATATAATGTGCCATTATTTCGGGTTTTCTTTGGTACAGAGACATTCACTGTCCTAAAATACAAAATAAACATATTATGAGATGACAGAGCACATGCTGAAAAATTTAGCTATTACATGTAAGGATCATTGAAGATGTTCTGGAAGCAAGCAAAAAAAGGTTGGGGACATTAAAAAAAAAAAAAAAAAAGATATTTAGGTTGCCTGGCACAGCACAATTAGTTCTGGCTAATACGTTCCAATGAGCCGTGGCTGGATAGCATCAATTTATACACTCCAGTATGTACCATAATGTTGACATTTCCAAAGTTTCACTATCATCTTAAGATACTTTAATCTTTGTCCAATTCATCCTTTATTACCCTAGATAACACAGGACTGCATCATCAGTTTTTTGTTGTTTTCCCCTGCTGATAAGGTCAAGGGGCCAAAATTATCACAGCACTTGGAGAAAATAGTCTTCCATGTGCTGAATACATATCACAGAATGCATACGCTATAAAAAGTTTAAAAAGAAAATCACCAAGTTTTGCCAAGCATGTTGCATTAGCAAAATACCTTCTCAGCTATAGCATGCCAAAGCACAGAACTCTAGACAGGAGCCCCAAACCATGAAGTCACTCCCCTTGCAGCAGCCAAGAAATCACCCCACTTGCAGCCTTGCATAATGCCTCCTCTATCCCTGTAAATTTGTTCAGGTTATTTTTCTCTGAATACTTTCAATAGCTTAGCATGCTGTGTCAGTAAAATAATTATTGTATTTTCAAGTCTGTCAACGATGAAGTTTAATACGACCTAAACTGCAGACCAAGGCATTCTTTAATTACAGGAAACGTAGAACATTAAAGAACCTGAAAGACTCTGTGACAAGACAGTCAAGAACAAGGTGACTATTTTAAACACAAAAAGTGAGGCAGCAAATATGAAGCACAAGACAAGTAGTTCTTATCATTTATTGTGAAGAGGCATACACAGAGTGCAATGTTATATTCAAAAATTTGTCTAAGAGCACAATCTGATTCCATCTTAGCACCAACATCCCTTCAGAAGATCTTGAAACCCTGAACTACAGAAAAAGAAATTTACTTTTACAATTATTAGCATTTAAACAATTACAGAAAAACATGTTCCTAAAACACAAGAGAATACAGCTTGACTTCCAAGTTCTATTCCAGGTCTGAAGCCACAGCTATGAAGAACATCATGCATCTAGTAGGCTGGCTACACATGTTACTAGAGGAAAGTCTCGAGCATTTCCAGGCACTCTGACTGGGATTTTCACAATGGAAAGTAATTTCTACTATTATAAGCAAAGCACAATTTTGTAAAACATTTGTCTGTGTGTCTGAAACCAGTATGCTGATCCAAACTAACCAATACTTTAATTTAGCACCTCATACGTACATTACGGATCTAGCACAGCTAGTGAGATGAATGTTTCGAGTGGAATCTGAAAGTTATGGCAGACAATATAGGACAGCATTCAAGATTTGTAAAACCTATACAAGAAAAACAAGCATTTCTTTATTTACTGGTATAGCCCTGTTTTGCAAGCTTTGTTTCTTGCAAGTATGAAATGATTTTCAGTGTAAGAAAAGTTTGTCCAAGAGCCTGTTCCTCAGCGCCAGGTGAACAAGTCTACTCTTTCAACACAGCTATCATGAACAGTCTACCTTACTTCATACATAACTTCCATGGGTGTAACTACCAGCTTAGATGCAGACTTCAGAACTAAACAAAGAACAAGTAGTTCAGGTACGTACCTTTCAAATTTGGAGTCAATGTCAAAATCCTCCACATTCAAAACCAGATCTATATTACTCTCAGCACCAATGTTTGACCGTGTGGTAGTATATACGCTTAACTGAAATCAAAACACAGCACAAAGAAATCAGAGCACAGAAATATTAAATTCATGCATCAGGACACGTAAAGAGCTGCCTATGAAATACAGAGGATGAACTTCACCAATTTCCCCAGTCACACTGATGGCTCTACACACTGTGAAAGAAAATACTCAAAAAAAAAATCTAGAACGGCTTTTAGCGATCCCTTCCCTCCTTTGGGGGCAGAAAGACACTGTAACACAGCCTCCTAACACAGTTTGATAGGATGACCCGTTCTTGGAGTTGAAGTCAAAGATGTCTGAGAAAGTTGAGCCATTTCTCCAGTACGGCTGCTCTATGTAGCGCTGCGTTCCACCAAATACACGAAATCAGAAAATAAAACACGCTTCCGTCCTGCCCGAGCCTC
>NW_010129807.1:0-1713 GCF_000699245.1 Pterocles gutturalis | reverse complement strand
GAAAGGAATACATGTATCGCTGATATAGGTAAGAAGTTAACTATATTCCTGTAGGAGCTAGGAAAGGAATACATGTATCGCTGATATAGGAAAGTAGTTAACTATATTCCTGTAGGAGCTAGCGTCAGGAACAGAAAGAGTCCGTTATCTCACAAAGATAACACCAGAGTAGAGGCAGCTTAATGGAGGGCTGCAGCTGTACCAACACACGGATGTTATGCTCATGAAACCAGCTGTTACTGCTTAGGATTATCAAGAGTACACGAATCAAGGGGGAAGAGGGAAGACATTGCACAGGATGAATCTGTCAGAGAAGAGTGTTTCTGTGACACTCAGACATCCTCAAACAAGCTCTCACAGCCAACCTATCTAATGATTAACTTTTAGCAACTTCAAATGCTTGTGAGAGAGGCTGGTTTAGAGAGCTGAAAAGAGCGTTCTTGAAACTGAAAGGAGATCTGTAACAGCTGTACTACTACAGTGCAACAGCAGCATCAGCTTCCCTCCCTGCCTTGCCAGTGTGGAGGGCTGGACCTTCAAACCTGCAGCATACGTGACTGGTCTTTTGTGTCTGCACCCAGACAACTGAATGAGTGTCAGTGCTGATGGTTTCAGTTATGCTGTTTTCTGCCCAGGAGGATAGGGAAGGAGTTCACTCCATCACTTCCCATGGGGTCCTGGAGGATGGCTGATAACCAAGTCTTTCATGCACCAGTGTGACAGATGGCTCAGAAATAAGATACCATATTACATTTTCTTATGCAATGCTGGTCTTCAACCATATTATTAGGATACAAGCAGCAAGGATAAAAGCCTTAATGATGCACATCATAAAACTGTAATGAAATAGATCTTATTTGAATTAATAAGCTGAGTCAGCTACAGGATTCTGTAATACCCCATGACGTTTTATGACAAGAAAGCTCCTTAAAATAGCAGCTGCTCATTGAAATTCTAAAGCATAATCCACTAGAAAGTTTCTTATGGATGGGGTGTCAAAAGGAATGACTGAGTTACACTAATACTTGGGCTTCCACCTCATCTTGGTATTGCATGGTATCTTTTCTGTGATCAAAACGGGGTTATATTAGCTTGTGCAACCTGGTTTCATTTAACAACAAAAGAATTATTTAACTTATTAGGAAATGGTCTTCATGTTGAATTAAAAAAAAGTGATGACATTTTGCTGAGAACGTAGTATGACGAAACTTTGGTTTAAATGGGAACACTGGAGATTTATTCAGAATTAATCTTTTCCAGCTTAAAGCGTAAGATTAAATTGTAATACGAATGTAAAATAAACATTGCATACATTTAATGCAAAAAGTAGCATCCTTCCAACTGACACTAAACTTACCACTTTCCAAAATATTTCAGTATTTCGTAGAATCATAGAATGGTTAGGGTTGGAAAGGACCTTAAATATCATCAAGTTCCAACCTCCCTGCCGTGGACTAGTCCCAACCCCCCCCATGCCATGGGCAGGGCCCCCTTCCACTAGACCAGGTTGCTCAAAGCCTCATCCAGCCTGGCCTTGAACACCTCCAGGGATGGGGCATCCACAGCTTCTCTGGGCAACCTGTTCCAGTGTCTCACCACCCTCACAGTGAAAAATTTCTTCCTAATGTCTAGTCTAAATCTACCCTCTTTCAGTTTATACCCATTACCCCTTGTCCTCTTTATGCACTCCCTGATAGAGTGTTTCCCCATCTC
>NW_010129806.1:0-422 GCF_000699245.1 Pterocles gutturalis | reverse complement strand
CCACCAGTGATGTCATTAGAGCCACCATCGGTGTCCCCAAGGCCACCATCCACCAGTGATGTCATTAGAGCCACCATCGGTGTCCCCAAGGCCACCATAAGGGCCACCAGCAGTGTCCCCAAGGCCACCAAAAGGGCCACCAGCAGGGTCCCCAAACCCACCAGGGCCAGCAGCTGGGTCCCCAAGGCCACTAGGGCCACTCAGAGTGTCCCCAAGGCCACCAAAAGTTTCCCCAAGGCCACCAGTAATGTCACCAGGGTCACCAGCAGCGTCCCCAAGGCCACCGGCATGTCCCCAGCGTGTCCCCGGGCGTCACCTGGGCCTGCAGCACGGGGACGGTCTCCAGGGTGGCCCGGTGGCTCTCGGCCTCGGCCTTGAGGCGGTCGATCAGCTCCTGCTTGGCCGCCAGAGCCTCCTCCGCC
>NW_010129805.1:0-571 GCF_000699245.1 Pterocles gutturalis | reverse complement strand
GAAGGTTCAACCAAGTTTGGAGATGATGGAAGGTCAACAGGTCTTGGAGGATCATCCAACAGCCAAGGAACTTGGGGTTCACCAAGGGCTGGAGATGGTGGAGGGTCAACTGGTCTTGGCAGATCATCCAAGGACCAAGATTTTGGAGGTTCAACCAAGTTTGGAGATATTGGAGAGTCAACCGGCCTTGGAGGAACCTCCAACGGCCAAGATGGTGGAGGTTCAGCCAAGTTTGGACACGTTGGAGGGTCACCTGGTCTTGGAGAGGAGCCCAACAACCAAGATTTTGGAGGTTCAACCGAGTTTGGGGATGATGGAAGGTCAACCAGGCTTGGAGGAACCTCCAAAGCCCAAGAAACTTGGGGTTCACCAAGGGCTGGAGATGGTGGAGGGTCGACCAGGCCCAGAGACGTTGGCAGGACACCCACAGACCAAGATGGCGGACTCCCAGGGGGCGGAGCCTGCACCCAGGCAGCTGGAGGGGGCGGGGCCAACGCCCTCCTGCCACCCCATTGGCTGAGGGGTGGGCGTGGCCGTGGGGCTGGGAGGGCGGGGCCCTTGGAGGGGATTG
>NW_010129804.1:15228-24772 GCF_000699245.1 Pterocles gutturalis | reverse complement strand
CAATCCCAGAAAAGACATAAGAGCCTGAGCGTCAGAGAGACCAAGAGCTGACTGAGAGAGTAAGACAACCCCAAGATAAAGGGAGATGACCCAGAAAGAGAAAGCAAACTTCCAGACAGATACTCATCTATATACTGGGCATGATATGCATGATATGGAATAGACCATTGGTCAATTTGGGTCTCAATCCTAAACCAAAGGTCGAATCCTAGGCTAGTAATTGGGGCTGTGCTCCCTGCCAGCTTCTCCTGCACCTGCAGACAGTGGCACAGCAGAGAAGCTGGAAAGTCCTTGACTGTCCTCACAGCAACTGTAAACATCGGTATGTTACCAGCCTTCTCAGCACAAATCCAGAACATGTCCTCTTACTAGCTACTACGACGAAAGTTAACTCTGTCCCAGATGAAACCAGGACACAGCCAGTTCTGCCTGTACTCCAGGCTGCCATAAGAGAGTCACAGGCTCATATGGATGGGAGGGGACCTCTGGAGGTCTTTAGTCCAAGTCTCTGCCTCAAAGCAGATCCAATAAGTTGTTTAGGCTATGTCCAGATGAGTTTTGAATACCTCCAAGAATGGAGAACCCACAAATTCTCTGGGCTACCCATAGCTTCAGCTGACACAGCTTCATCTCTGCAGAGATGTATTTATGAGGACTGCACTCTCCCAGCAATACTTCATAGAATAAAATATTTTAATAGTTTTACACTTAAACCTACTTTGCCTCCTTGGACAATCAGCGAAGTCGAGCTTTGGCTGTCTCATGCCTATGTAGGCACAACCTAAGGAATTACCAAACCATACTCGCTACGGCAGCTCTGTATTAAAAGTAATTTCCAAATATTGGTCAAGGTCTGATCTGTGAGTAGGGTTTTGTTTCTCTTCCAGTCATTGGTAGTAGCTTTAAGAATAACAAGCATGGAGAAAGTTGGGAATTTCTTACTGAACTACTAGAAAACAAAGATAATGTCTTCTCTCTTTTGGGATGTGTTCTCAGCTAGGGTCCTGGATCTCAAAACCAAACACATTTGGTTGAAACAGTGTGCATGTACTTCTTGGAATGCCTATCAATACCTATTACTCATTGGGCTTTAGGAAAGGATATGGACTCTGCAATGCCAAAGCCCACGTGCTGCTGAATTGTGAAAAAGCGCTCTGTACCTTGGTTATCTCTAATGCAGAATGAAGCGTGCTGTTTGCAGAGTAAAAATAATCCCCGCAGTCCAGCACGGTGATTCTTTCTGTTGCCTTAAACTAGTGGCCCCTTGGGACACATTCTCCTGGGCTTGCTTCTGACAACATGACCTCATCATTATGCTAAACCGATGTTCTTCCTGTCTTTACACAAATAGTCTTGCAATCCAAATGAGCACGCTCTTTGTTATTTTAAAGAGTGGCTAGTACCAAAGCGAATCATTTTTCTTTTCATTAGCATTTTCAAAGGATAACCTTCGTGAATTTTCCACAGAGACTGCTGCACAGTGCATCTGGTTGAGTTTTAATAATGTAGCAATTCTTGGCCTCAAACTGCTGTTGTTCCTGGGACTTCTTGAAAGTTGTGACATGATGGCCGATGGGAACAATTCCTTTTTCCTGATTCACTGTGTGATAGGATTCATGTTTTACATCCTCTGTTATGTGCCGAGGAGGTTGTTGTTGAGGGGAAAGTGAACCAAAGAAGAGGCATCTTTGTAATGTGCAATGGCAGCATATCTGTGAAAGACGTGGGAGTGAGTGCCAGCTCGGAGAATCAATAAAATCAGAATAATTTTAATATTCTTGCTTATATAGCCTTGGACATATTTCCTCTGTTGCTATAAGAGGGCTTTCATTTGGCTAAGTGTCAATGCAACTTTGATCACAAAGTTGAGGCTTTGCCACATGGATCAAGCATTATCAAATGAACTGACAAGCATCACATTTGCAGTTTCTCTGGAGCAGCACTCCATTTGCAGAGGGATTAATTAGTTATGGTGTTCAGAGAAAGGATTGCAGTGGTAACTTAAGGAATTTATTGCTTAATGTAAAATAAATGAAGTGGGAGAGGGGATGGAGATTAGGATGCAGCTTGCTGCTTTATAAAATTTAAGCTGATTGCAGGTATTCAGAATAGTTTGAATATCACTTTGGCACCAGCCTTGAGCCTTTTAATCTGGTCTTATTTTCTGATGTGACTCTGTGGCCGAGAGGCACCCAGGCCCTTTGTGAAGCTAACAAGACAAATGGTGCTGGTGCTGTGCCAGGCACTGCTGTGCCAGTGATCCTGGCTGCTGCCATCCGCTCTGGGAGCAGCGGCAGCATGGTTTTGTTTGCAGCTGGGATTCCTCAGAGCGCTGGACACTGTTTAAAAAGTAACTTAAAAAGAAGAGGCTGTGGCGGTATTTCCCTGAAAAGGAGGCAAACCAACAACATTTAAGAAGACAAGGTCGTGGCACCTCAGAGGAGGTTTGTATTTGACTTTTGAACTCCCTCTTGGCTTTTTGGTTTGACATGGGCTGCATCTCCTTCTGGGGCAACACCATAGCACTGCTAGTGTGGGTGGGATTCTTGCTTGTATAAGAAACCCGTTAAATCATTTGGTAGGAGCACCCCTTGTGGGAGTGAAACTTGTGTGTGAAAACTGCCTAACAAGGAAAGAAGGGTGAGAGGAACCTTACAAGTAAAAAGCAGGATTTAGTGATTTCTTGTTTCAGATATCTGTCACTAAAGCCATAGGATGTCGTCTGAACAGTCAAACTGAGGAAAAGTCACTGAATGAAGAAACCTGTGCTAACAAATAGGTGTAAACTGCAGAAAGCAGAGTATGACTTTGATGTCCATATTACCTGTAGTGAATGTTTTAATTGTGTGCAGATCAGGAGCAGTTATCTTACCTTGATTTCAAGTTGCATACTCTGTCATTCTCCACCAGGCTTTGCTCTCATTTTTTTTTCTTTTTTTCCTCTGCATTTTGCCTTTTCCTAGCTTTCTCTGCTTTTCCCCAATTGTTCTTCATTTAAAAAAAAACCTGCAGAAACTTCCTATTTCTGTCTTACCATCTGGTCTCACTCCACAGTGGCTTTCCTGCTAGATCACTGCCATTAGAACTGCATAGCAGGTATAAGCCATTCCAGGCACATAAATTTTCCAGAAGCAGCTGTTACAACAGTGGTTTTTGCTTGGAAAATGCAATTTTTAAGTCATTTGGGATAGCAGTGGTTTGGACCCAGGATATTTAAAAGCCAGGCTCAATTAAACCAAGATCTTTTTTTAAAAGAAGAATCTAATCTTTATAGCTATTATTTCCTCTTCATTTTAAGTACCAGAATTTTATCATATTTTCTCCTTTCATTTTGTACATAGAAGCTCTGTTTTCCTTTATAAACCATCTTCCCCTCCCAACACAGCATTCACCAGTGTAGTATCGAAGTGTCCTCCTCTGCGTGACTAATCGTTGTCATGTGTTTTCATTTTCATCCTCTCCCTAAGAGCAGTGGGATGTTCAGTGATACCATTTTTCAAGTAGTAGGAAGAGGTTCTGTTCAGGTTGTGGTTCTGTTTTTTTCTTAATACTGGTTTTTGGTTGTTTCACACCCCTCACCCCGTTAATGCATGGAGGCTTTCATTTTTCTCTTTCTTTTTCAATTTGCTCTAATAGCATTCAATGTCTCAGTCATTCTCAGTGCATCTCCACCTCACAAGTAGATCTGGATCTGATATGATTAATCATGGCATAACAGTTTATTTTCTCTAAGGTATACACAGCTGGGTAAGATTTAATGGTCTTCAAAGGACAAGCTCTCAGAGGAACAGCAGGACATTTAAATTCTCTTTTTAGATAGCAAGAGGAATTGTCAGGAAAACCATAGCAGTGATATAATAGATGTTACAGTGAGGGTAATGTGGGGAGAGGATTTACTTGTAAAATGCGTTAGCAGGGGACAAAGCTGCTGTCTGACACCTGACAACGCAGGTTACTGCTGAAAGCCTTTTTTTAAGTCACTCTAGCCATGCTGATCTCGTCATCCAGGATCATTTCTAGCAAGTGAAAGCTCGTAACAGAGTGACTTTTCCAAATTAGCTGAGAACGGTGTTTCCTGTTGACTAATGAAACCCTGGCAGCCAGTTAACCAGACGACGACAAAACCAGGCTCGTAAAGGACTCACTCCGGTTCGTGCAAGCCTCTGCACTGAGCAGCGTTCCTCCTACCCCTTCCCCTTTGCTGAGTAGTTGCTGTGTTGAAAAGCACGGCATTTAGTCATCCTGGAAGTATTTAGGAGCTTGCCCTGAGGTTGCTGAAGACATTTTCAGGACGAGGGTCACCAAGGGGGATGGTGAGGAGCAGGAGGTCTCTGAAAGTACTTTGGAGCTCCAGCCAGGCAATGCCCTCACTGCAGGACCTCCACTGCTCCCCTGGGCGATGGTTTCAGTCCTGCTTTGTGGAAGCTGTTTTATTAAGTATAAAGTACTTAAATAGTCGTTGCACTGGGATGGAAAAAAGCAGTCCCCCTTCCCAAGCAGACTCTTTCACTCTTTGTCTCACTGAATAGTTATTTCCTCTATGCAAAGGAGGGCAAATCCAAGCCTGGGGCTTGGCTGGGCTGCCCCCAACGTGGGGCAGGGGAGGCCGGGAGGGAACAAAATCTGCTGCTGAGGTGCCCCAGGTGGATGCATGGACTGATGGGCTATTGGCACTGCCCTGATGCAAAAGTGCCAAAAATGGCCTTTGCTGTTGTTCAAAGTGCTGACCCAGAAATGAGTCTGTTTGGGATTTTTGTTTAATTGACAAACTAAAAAAAAAGAAAATTTTTTTGGCTTTATCTGATTTTTAATTTATTTTTCCCAAGCCAATGCTGTTTTCATTGTAGATGCAGGGTCCAATTATGACATAACTCTGCTAGAAATAATACAGGGGATTACTTACTCTGTATTTTCATTGCTGAACTGTTTCAGTTTCAACTCTGATGTTTTACTCACTTGACAAGCAGCCTTCATTTTATAGCTTAGTGCTGTTAAACAATGCTATCATATACTTTCTCATTTTGTAATGCTGTTTAGCACCAGTGATTTATGCAGATAATGTATACACTGTGTAACAGAAAATAAATACCATGAGGTTTGCTAGAGGAAAGGTAATACAATATTTGAGAGCCTTGTTGCCCAGAGAAAGGAAACTGTCATTGTTTCCATAATGTGTCTGCCTGATAACTTTTGAGCTTCACAGCCTGTTGGACTGAGCTCCTTCTCCCCGCTGCCTTCCCATAGCAGGCTGGGTTCAGCCCAGAGAAAGGTCTGGAGCACAATTCTGCATTTTTTGGTGCATAGCTCAGCCCTGGAGCTGCTGAGCGGCTGCACTCATCAGGATGGGCTGTGAGTTTACAGGTGGGTGATGGCAGCTCCCTGAGTCTCTCCTTGGGGCACCAGCATTGCCTCAAGTCCCTGCAGCAGTTCATGCAGAGCTGTGAATGTCAGGGGGTTGGGATGTCATCTTCATGGTTTTCCTCCAGTCCGGGGAAAGTCTCACCCCACCTCTGTAGTCCCTTCTCTGCTACTCCAAGTATTGGTAGCAGCTGGAGTTTGGTGGATGTGACTCAACACCACACAGTAGTCACAAGAATACACTCTATCCGTCAAATAAATTGAGGGTGAATTGCTGAGTTTCTGAGGCATGCTGTTTTAATCTTTGTGGCCCACAGTGGTTTTGGTGAGGGAAGCTCAACACAAAACACAAGTCACAGGTGTTTTTTTTTTCTGAAATCCAGAGGGCATAAACCATGGTCAATCATTTAAAAAGTAATCAGTGATTATGTTGCCTCACCACTGGTGGAGATCCTGCAGAAGGCTGAATTTCAGAGGTTGAGCACTTAGTGCCAGGGACAGACTCATCTGAAGCGTGTTAAGCCCCCTTCGTTTCATTAGTGATGCCTGCTGCAGTGTGTGTTTCCGGACCTCTCTGAGGGAATAGCTCTGCTCGTTGCCAATTAGTTATTGGGACAGAAGTCAGGTTGTCATTCTGCATTTGTTAATTCTGGATCTTTGCACTGCAAAATCACCTGGCTGTACCAGAGGGATCCAGGACACGCACTAAGCCATGATCATATTCCTACTGAATTTGCCAAGCTGCACACTGAGTTTTGTGCTGGCTGTTGGGTGACAGATAACATGTGGTCCAGCCTGAAATTAAAGTGTTTTCAGTCCTTTGAAACAAAATCATCAAGGAAAAAGTAATGCTTTTAAAATTTTTAATTAAAATTAAAAATTTGAAATTTTAGTTTCAAATTTGAATAATTGGAGGGAGTTTTTACCTGTTCAGTACTTTATGTTGTGTGGCTGTTGCAATTTTTGCTCTGATATAAGGCACCCTAAAACTGGATACAGAGTCTTGTGGACCCATGCCCACATTTAATCCCACAGAATACGTCAAATTCTGAATATACAAGTTGCACCCCATAACCACAATTCACTCTCTTTTTTTGAAAATTCCCTCTCCTCTCTCCCAACTGTGTGTTTTTGTCATTTGCTAAACAGACTGTGGCTTCAGACGAATAGCTTTCCAATAATAACTAGAGGTGGTAGCAGCCATGTCAAGGATATTACAAAATCCTGCTGTCTGTGCTGTTTTGCTTAATCCTGACAACACAGCCAAGAGAACCAAGCACTGAACAGAAGGGATGTAAAAATCTCCTAATTCAGTATAATGACAGATAGCATACTTTGCCCTTTTGCAGATCTTTACGAATGGTTAAAGTTATGGCTAGGCTTGGATTAAGCAGCATTTCAACCAAAATATGGCATTTGGGTCTTCCAGACATTAAGTCGTTTGAAAGATGGGGGAACATTTAATCTTACGCCCACACAGACATCTTCATTTCCAAAACAGGATCTCTCCTGACGTTTAATGACTCTCCAGCCTGTGTTGAAACTGAACGCTGAAAGGAAAATACATCAGTCAGCAAGGGAGTGCTAAAACTCTCTCTGTACTCATTCAAACATGACTGTCAGCATCTCTGGCTATTGGGGGGTTTATACATGCTAAGTATTCTGGAAAATACTCTTTATGGCCTGAAAAAATGTTTATTACATGTATTTCATGTAGCAACACCTCTTTTTCATGAATCCTACATCAGTATTTCACCAGTCAAATTCACCAGGAGCTGGTTCTGACCCTTGCCTGGATTACTGATTTCCTTCATGTCTGATCCCTTCTGACAAGTCATTTGTGCCTCTTGAACTTGACTTAGACCAGCTGGAAAATGGAATGAAAAATAGAAACTCTGGAAACTGCTTACTGTGTCTCATTTGAGCTCTCCTTCATAGACACAGTTCTTTTTTAAACAGAGCTGTGTCATAGATGAAATATCAGGTGATTCTAACCTCTTTGCTGTTTTAATGGCAAACTTTTCTCAATAAGATTTTTCTTGAATGATGGACATTTTGAGTGAATGCTGTAGTATCAGTCCCTATTAGAGCACAGAGTTGTCAGCGAAGTAAAGGGAAGGTTTTAGATGAACTCTAAGTATAGGTGATTTTGAGCCTGGTTAATTATGTCACTTCTTTAATGGACTCAGCACTGTCTGAAGGTATCAGTAGCCCTCGTGAGGATCAGAATATCCCCACCAGCATTGGCATTTGGCTTGCTGGGATGGGACTCTCCCAAAACTATGCCCAAATAATCAGCTCACTTTTGCATGCTGGTAGACCAGGGAGCCGAGAGCTATGCAGAGTCACAAGGAGACCTGGTTCAAGCAGGCAGCCATCAGCTGGGAAGTTCACAAGTCGTTATTTTACCTTCTGGGTTATTTCCTGTCTGTGATTAAGAGAGTGGGGATATCTGGAGAGAAAAAACGAGGTCCAAGGCTTAGAGGCAGCAGCTGCAGGGCAGCAGCACATGCCATGGGCAGTGTGAGCCCACCCACCAGCAGAATGAGCCAGGTTATAAGGTTTGGTAATGTTTATTTACCTACCCTGGCAAGACTGTCAGTGAAATTGGCCAGGAGGGTCAGCTCTCCACTGATGCCATGGACATTTGTTGATCTGACATCCCCTGAGGTGAGTGGAGCTGCAGAGGCTATAACCCAATCCTGAGGAATTAACACCAAATCCACCCCCTCTGGAACCCTGAAAACCAGCCCAGGCGGCTGCAGGGCGGCTCAGCCCAGGTCTTTCTTCTGCTGCAAACCTCTTTCCAGGTGTCTAGCTGTCACTGGGGAGGGTAACGCAACTATTACTGCCAAATGAAATAACGCAGTAACTTTTTGCTTTCCTCTAACTGTTATTTGTGTCTCACTGAGTCCTGGCAGAAAGAGTTTAACTTTTCCTGTGGGGAGAAATGTCAACATGAAACGGATGTTTTTTTCCAGCAGCTTGATCTCTGCTATTTTGTCTGAAAAGGGACATTTTTGCTTTATTTTCTTTACATTAGTTTTCATCACATGTTTTTTTCCTTTGTTTGCAAAAAGATAAGAAAAGCTGATAGGAATGTAGAGCAGAGGGTGAAACGGTAAATGTGATCTTTTCACTAGCTGCAAGTCACTTTGAAATATGGTTTGCAACATTAACGGCATCCGTGTGTATAGAAGACCACTATAGGTTTTGTCCTTTCCACTCTTTGGCACTGGCCCACTACAGCTTCATTCAAAACCTCTGTTTTAAAGACAGAAGCCTTTCTTGGGAGAACAGCCTTGGTTCGGTGGCATAGAGGTAGCCATCTGTGTGTACCAGGAGGCGCTGGTTCATGATGACCCTAGTAAGAAACACACTCAGGCTCTGCAAAGCCTCAGGTGCCGTTTTTTGGATCCAACACTATAAAGAGAAAGGCAACAGCATAAACAGTCTTGTCTGCTGTGAGATGCTGGGGACGTCGAGGTGTGCGGTACAGAGCAGTCTCTAGCCTGGGTGCAGCACACCATGCAGATCCCGGCTCTGCAGTGGTTAGCTTGTTGTGGTCATTTGAGCTCTTACGGGGTTTTTTTACAAGAAAGCAAGTCTATCCATCATTTCTGCTGTCAAAACAGAGAGGATGTTCACATGAGAACTTGTTGCTGCCCTGTCAGATAAAGGCAAGGCCACGCAGGTGGTGCAATCACTGGTGCCGAGTGGGAGCCGCCTGCGGGCTCCTCCGTTTCCATCGCCCTCTGAGCCTGCCCTGCACGGGGGGAGAGGTGCAGCACCACACAGGCCTGAAATAAGTCTGAGCTCCACATGCATACCTTTGTTAAAAAGTTCTAATTCAAACTAGGTGCCTTAATTTTATTTCAGCAGAAGCAGCACTCTCTGCACTATCCTGTGTTAGCTAAATGCCCCTGTGAAGCTCAGTAGTGTTTTCTTGCAGTGGTTTAGCTGTAATTTCTTCTGTTCCTTGGGAAGGGTATATCATTGTCGATGTGTTTAGTCCTCCTATAAAATTAAATCTTTTAGTATGTAAAAGATAATCACTATCAGTTGTGTCTTGAACTAAAAGCAGGGATGAAAAATACTGAGATAAAATAATCCAAAATTTCAGATTTCTAATACTATAAAATTTTGATACATTGAAGCTCAGAGAGTGTGAAGAGCTTCAAATTCT